>NW_027635650.1:0-62832 GCF_903797595.1 Erithacus rubecula | reverse complement strand
ATGGAAGTACAGAAAGCAGAGACAGCCTTGGCTCTGTGTAAGCCCTGCTCAGCAGTAACAAAAACATGTATTATCTGCACTGTGTTCAACACACATTTAAAACTCAACACCGAACCAGCCACTAATGAAGAAAATTCACTATCTCAGTCAAAACCAGCACAACAACCTGACTAGATAAAAGACAGTGTGTACTTGAGGATAACATTTGGTTGTTTTTCTTCAGTCTTGAAAAAAAATACTTATTTTGGCAGGAGCACATCCCTGGAGATTGTCTAATCCAACAAGCTGTGTGTGGTCCAGCATGAATGCCCAACAAAGAGGGGCAGAGTGTGCAGGAACAGAACAGGTCCAGCAGAACTTGGAAGGTGATAATGTAGTTCAAGTGCAATTACTGCTTTTGGCTGGTTTGTTTTAAAGTACAGAACTAACCGTTCTTGTAATTTTAATGTATAAATGCTAGATTTTTCAAGCCGTGTTTTGAAGATACCATGTAAATAATGAATTAACTGACCACATCAAAGGAGTTGTTTGAGAGTGGGAAAGACAGGCCTGCCTGTTGCCTTCATCTTTGCCAGCATGGTTTGAGTGCTGTGTAAAACTTTAAGCACTGAAGAGCTAGATCTCACTGTAATGAGAAGCCAAACAAAGCAGTTAGGTCATGCTGCCTCTTCGTTCAGCATTGTCTCAGGGCCACTGCTTGGTTTTGCTACCTTAAAAGCAATTGTTTAGGGTTTCTGTTTCTAGAGGGTAAGATTTTTGTCACTCCATGATCGCTATGACCTTCTGTCTCTGTCTTTTCTAGAACACGACTTCAGATAAGGAATTTGCAGAAAATAGCAATTTTTCGCCAAAAGCCAGCACCAGTAAGCTGCCGACAGATGCATCTCCTGACTCCAAATGCCCCATCTGCCTGGATAGATTTGACAACGTTGCATATCTAGATCGCTGCTTGCATAGGTTCTGCTTCCGCTGTGTCCAAGAATGGTCAAAAAACAAAGCAGAATGTCCCCTCTGCAAGCAGCCCTTTTTTTCCATTTTCCATACGATTCGTGCTGAAGATGACTTTAAGGAGTACATCCTCAGCCCTTTGGAGACGAGCTCTTTTGCCAGCCCAGATGGCCGGAGATTTCGTTACCGCACCACCTTAACCAGGGAACGGCGTGCGCGCAGCTCCCCTTCCCGAAGGATGCTGTCCCCTCCAGATAACGGGATGTTGTTTGAAGGCTTGTCAAGCGAGCCAAGGCGCCACAGGCACAGAGAGATTCAGCAGATGATCAGGAGGCTGGCCTCGAGGAGAAGGGCGAGCGCAGAGGGCAGATCTCTGCGGCAGATCCAGGAGGAGGACATGATCAGCTTCCGCAGGGCTCTGTACCGCACTGGCGTGCGCATCCGCAGCATCCAGGACGGCGGCCGATACCGAGAGATTTCGGCAGAGTTCTTCCGCCGCAACCCCGCTTGCCTTCACCGCTTGGTTCCTTGGCTGAAGCGAGAGCTTACAGTCCTGTTTGGTGCCCACGGATCTTTGATCAATATTGTGCAGCACATCATCATGAGTAACGTCACTAGATACGACCTGGAAAGTCAGGCCTTTGCTGATGATATAAAGCCGTTTTTGCTGAATCGGACAGAGCACTTCCTGCATGAATTCATCAGTTTTGCTCGTTGTCCTTTTAACTTAGAAGCGTATGACCAGCATGCCAATTACGACTGTCCTGCACCATCATACGAGGAAGGCAGCCACTCCGACTCATCGATTATTACAATATCTCCAGACGTGTCCTTCCCACAAGGGCTAGATAATAGCTTGTCTGTGCCTGGTCTTGGTCAGGCACCCTGGGATGACGAAACTCCTGGACCTTCCTATTCCATTTCAGAAGAGGTTCGTGCAACCGTAGCTTCTCCTCTGGAGTCTTCAGAAAGTTCTGATGAGGACTCTGCTACAGGGAGTCGAAGAGCCAAACTGCAGACTGAGTTACAGCCTAATGCTGACTCAAACGACAGTGGCTCTTCCTCAGACAACTGTGTCATTGTTGGATATGTGAAGCCGTTAGCTGAGAGGACACCAGAAGTGGTTGAGCTGTCCTCTGACTCCGAGGATTCCATCAAGGAAGAGAAAATGGAAGATGCCAAGAAGCAGCAACCAGTCCAATGTCACAGCTGGAGTGACAGTGAACCGAGCAGGAGCTTCTCACCACATTCCTCAACATATAGGGAGGATGTAGGAATTTGTAGAAGCTGTTTATCTCCTGCAGTTGAGAAGATGGAATCCAAAGAGGATGAGAAGAGCAAATGTAAAAGGAAAGATCTGCCTCCACAGGACTTGAGTTGGAGTCCGTCTCCAGGGAGTGACACAGTATGCTCCCCTTGGAATCACAGATTGTCTAAAAAGGGAAGGTCCAGGAGCCCACAGTCCTGTTCACGGGACAGTCGAGGGAGTCATGGCCATCGGTCTAGAAGGGAGCATCATAACAAAAGCCAGCTTAAAAGGAGACGATCAAGAAGCAGAGATAGTAGCAAACATAGAAGCAAAAGAAGCAGCAGAAGGTCAAGGGCTCATGACAGCAGAGTCTCTCTTAAAAGCCAGAGGGGCTCTCTAAGTGGTGAGAGCACTCCATCCCGAGAAGTGAGTAGATCACGTTCACGTAGCAAAGGCCATAGCAAAAGGAGATCAAGAAGTAGAGATAGCGATCGCTATTATGTAAGAGACAGTTATCAAAGTAGACACCAGTGGGGTTCTGCTTTCTGTAGTCGAAAGGTGTTTGGAGACAGCTATGAATCTTCCAGCAGAAGGAGGACCCGGTCTAACACTCTTTACTCAAGGCAATCTGCTAGTCCAGAGTACAGGATACGATCATTTATTGAGAGGACAGATCTGCATAACCAAAGGGGACTCCATGAGAGACACTATTACTGTTATGAGAGATGCAGGTCAAGGAGTCGGTCAAGCAACAGATCAAGGACTCCTGGAGGAACTGACAGAATGAAAAGTGAAAAGCCTGGTGGAAAAAGGAAGTACAAAACTCGCCACCTGGAGAATGCATTCATGGAGAGCACAAGTCTAGAAAGAGAAAATGACTCCAAGAAAACTTCCTCAAAATTTAGTGACTGTTGTAAAAATGAAGATAGCCTGTCAGACAATCGTGCAAGCAGTGAGACAAAGCGTAAGAAAAGGAAGAAGAAAATGAGGAGTCCAAGTGTGGAGATAGTCTATGAAGGAAAAGCAACAGACATAACGAGGCATCTTAAAAAGAAAAAGAAAAAGCATAAGAAGAAACACCGGAAGCATCACATGAGTAACTCTGTACATTCTTCTCCAGTGGTGATTACGATTGATAGTGATAGTAGCAAGGAGCCAGAAAGTACTGAATGGGACAGCAGTGTTACATGGGCAGGGGCAACTCAGATAAATGAGAGGGAAAATGAGTCTCCATCTGCATTTCTGAGCAGGACAGCATGCGAGGAAACTGGAGGAGCAGACAAGAAGTGTGGTATTCCTGACGCGAGGGAAAACTTAGATGGTGATGTTAGAAATGCTGATGTCAAACTTCAAGAAACAGTAGATCAGAGTGTTACCACAGCAAATGCCAGCAGTAACACCTCTCACGCAGAAACTGTAACCAGTTATGTTCAGGAAGCACCAGCAGCACCTTCCAGTCAACTGCCTTCCCCCAGGACTTCCTTCGTAGAGTGTCCAGAGAGAGAGCCATTGATACTAAGACTGCCAAAGAGACTTGTCAGCAGATCCTCGTGGTTTGATTTCCCTGAAGAAAAAATGTAATAGGCTTTCCTTGGAAGTCTTGTTAAAACTGTGAATTTTTTTTTTTTGGCTCCTTTTTTTTTCCCTTGAGAGCTAAAATGTCTGTCTGTTGAGAACATGTCTAGGAAATGTATAAAACTTTTGACTGTGTATGCACTTTTGAGTCAAAGAGGATAGAATATTGCTAGTATGTAATTCTAAAAGCTTGTTAGAGGACTGTTTGTAAGTTTTAATTTCATAAAGCCATCTACAGAGTATTTCAAAGTTTTGTGTAAACCAAGCAACAGAAAAGGAGCCTAAAACAAGAGCCAGGAAATGCATTTTATGGGGATTGCTCTTCTTAGACAAGGGAAACATTGTTTAGTTCATAAAAAGTGATTCAGTCTGAATTCCAGTATCATTTCAATCTGTTTGGTTTAAACTGATCTCTGCTAAAAAGTAGTGATTTCTACAGAAATTCTCAAAGAACTTTGAGTAATTTTAAGATAAGCTATGTCAGAATCTGAATAAAGCAATAAGATTTTTTTTTGTTGTTTGTTTGAATATATTTACATATGTGCTGTGCATTTTGCAAGTGGAATTTTTTATTTTGGTTTTGAGTGTCTCATGTGTCCAGACCATTGGATATTTGTACAATCAGGAGTACTCCAGCTTGGATGGTTGCCTGGAGATCAGCTGGTACAAGCCTTCACTGAAAGTAGGAACTTTGATCATGGGGTTGGTTTGGTATTGAGTTTTCCCAAAAGCTCGGTGGCTGCTCTGTCCTACCCTTTCTAACAGGAGTATTCCCTTAGGAAACATTTTTTATCAGATTTCTTCTTTTTATTTCACTTACAGAAGCCTGTGCATTCTGCTTTGTGTTCTACAGTTGTGCTGCCTTCAAGGAGTATTTTCCTCTTCTTTATACCCTACAGCTGCATGCTTTAAAGACATCTGTCTTGTCTGGCCTTGGTGATGAAACACTTCCTCCTTGAAATAACCAACATTTACCCAGCGCAGCACATACTAGATGTCCTGCTGCAGGTATGTGCAATGCACAGGCTCTGGCAGGGCTTGTTTTTCCAGGTTTGACCCTCTCTGTGTGCACAGCAGTAGCTCTGAATGAGGAGGTTACCTTCACTGTTTTTCCTGCATTACCTCCATGAGTTTGACCTTGGCTGGTTGCCCACTAGATACTTAGAAAGCTGCTCTGTCACTTACCTTTCTCCACAGAATGGGGGAGAAAGTGAGATGAGAAGGTTGGCTTGGGATAAGGACAAAGGAGAGTACTGTCACTAGCCAGGTAGAGTTGGGGACAATTAATAAGTTCTATTGCCAATGAAGAATTGACTAGGGGGATAAGAAAGGCATTTCCTCTTCCTTTTCAACTTCACTCTTTCATTACATGCTCTTCTACCTCTTCCCCACCTGTGCAGAAGAATGGGGAGTGAGTTTTGTAGTCAGTCCATAAGATTCATAAGATTGCTGCTTATTGCGCCTTACACTGTTCCTCTGCTCTTATATGGGCCCATTCTTCAAGTGTGCAGTACTTGTGAACCAGATTGCTCCAGCTGCCAGGAAACATGCTCCTGTGTATACTCCTAAGTACAGGCTTCAGCTCCTGATGGGAGCCTGTTCCTGTGTGGGATCTCCATGGGCTGTAGCTTCCATCAGGGCATTGCTACCTGCTCCGGAGGGGGGCTTTTACACAGGCTTCCACAGAGGTTGTTCTCTCTTATGTTGTGGTTATCCAGGGGCAGGAGGGGGCAGCTTGTTTCACCATGGTCTTTATCACCTGGAAGTGCCCAGTCTGTGAAGGGCTTTTCCTGCCCAGCAGGTTGGCTGAGCCCGAGGTTGGCTGAGAGAGAATCAGGAATGATGACAGTCAGTCACCTCCACTCCTGCCTCTGAGAGCATCTTGGGGGTGCAGCGTCAGGTTGGTCTGTACCTTGGATTAGGTTTCAGGGAGCATAACTGTTTGAGGGAGTCAGGGAAGCCTAGGGGAAGCCTAAGGAGCTGGGAAGCCTAGGGGCCACATGCTATGAACCATAGTGGTGGTGTTGCCATTCTGGTTATTGGTTAAGAGCTCTCTGGCATCTCCTAAGAATGAATGTGGTGCCTCCCTGTGTTCTGTTTAGCCTGACAGCCCCTCCAAATTCTCCTGGAGGGCAGCGGCACAGGGACTGGGGTGTGTCTGGCTGATGGCTAAGGGATTGATGGTACAAGTGCCTTTGACTTGGAAGCCTTGGTCCATTCACACAGCTGGGGTATCCTTGGCATAAGTGGGACTTGTCCTACACCTGGAGTGCTGGGATGGAGGGTACAGGCTTTTGAGGAGAGGGCAGGGCAAGGTGGACCTGTTGTGCTAAACAAAGGAAAGGTTGGATGATACAGCCCTTACAGTTGGTGATGATGTGGTTGGGAGCCTCTGGTTGAGGATGAAGGGAGGGAAGGCAAGGCAGATGTGGTGAGTGTCTTCTATTAGTTGCTTAGCTAGGATGCCAGTGCTGAGAAGTTAATTTGAGAGACAAATAGGAGAAACCTCTGGATCAGCCTTTGTCCTTATCACAGATTCCAGCTTTCTAGAGACCAGCTGGAAATGCCATCCTGCTGTGCTGAGCAGATTTGAAAAATTCTTTAAGTTTGTGGGAGAGAACTTTGTATGATAAGTATTCAGAGAATACTAGGAAAGATGCCCTAGACTTGCTAGCTGGGAATTGAGAAGGCCTGGTGGGATATGGCATGGTCTTGGCCACAGTGATCAGAAAATTGTTCAGCTTTAAAATGTCAATGCAATGACAAAAAAGAGCTGCAGCGTTGCTTCTGTATTTTGAGAGGGGAAACAATTCACCACCTAGGAGTCCCCTGGGAATCTACCATTGAGGGCTCAGGACCTGCATGTTGCATGGCCAGGAATCTGCTGCAAATGCTGGAAAAAAAGCTGTCAGAAAACATTTCTCAGTACTTCAAAGACATTTACCATGTGGGAAACCTCATTTGGTTGTTGTTCATGACACTCATTACTAAGAATTTGTCATTAAAACATGAAGGGTGTCTAGGGCAGTGAGCATATCTGAGGAAAACTGGTATACTACAGGCAGCCCTTGCTTTCCAGTGCTGCTTTGTGGAAACTGGCTCATCACTCCTGCTTGCACCTACCTGCAAATAGGGTTTTAATTGTATGGCACTTATATAGGGTTCTAGTTTTGGTAACTATTTCCCCTTGGTTACATATGCGATCAAATGTGCACAATAAAGTAAGGAAATATTCTGTTTTCTAAGAAAAAAAAAGGAGCTGCAACCTATAAAAGAGTTGTGAAGGCCTCCCTTTGCAACACCGAGGGCAAATACCAGGAGCTTTGGAGCTGGTTCTCCCTTGTCCTGAAACAATCCTTTTTCAAATGCCCAGGTTTCCCGGACCCAGAACACATTTGGCAGTCCTCCAGCATAGTCTTCATGGCTGGGAAAGCATTAGCTTTAGCAATACGAGCCCCCACGGCTTCACAGGTAACTGTTGCCTTATGCTGAAGCATTCTGAGGTGATTGCTTGCCTCAATCATTTCCAGCAAGGTGGGTTCCTCCTTAGGCAAGGACTTAGGCAGTTTATTATAGCCCTCATTAGCATTTTTGACAGCTAATTTTAAAAGCGCTATCTCTCTGGCAATGTCATTCTCAATTTGTTTTTCAAGAGCTTGTTTGAAGCGATCAATGAATTGTATATAAGGCTCAGCTGATCCTTGCTTTACATTAGTAAATACTTTTTGGGGGGTTGCAGCATCGGGGACCTTTAAAAATGCAGTACATGCAGCTTCAGTAATACCCTTAGGGGCCTCTCTAGGAATGTGGGCTTGCCCTGCAGGATCTGAGTGAGCTGCTTCTCCAGCCAGGTGGTCCATCCTGCGGACAGTGATATTCTGCTTTGTGTGCTCCACAAATTTCACAAGCAGAGCTTCTAACTCCTTTTTCCACAGCATCAAAAATGGCATGCTGAGTTTGGGTTAATAATAAGTTCTCCAGTCCCTTTAAGTCATAAGGGGTCATAAGATGAATTGACCAACGTAGACTGTAAAAGATTAGAAAAGTAGGGAGATCCCAGCCTGTATTCTATAGCTGTTCAGTGTTTTTCTTTAATTTTCATATGAGCGAGGGATTCCCATCACAAGGTATATCCCCTGGTGCTGCGAAGCCTGACTGGCATGGCTATTTTTACTGTGATATCAAAATCCCCCTCCTACGGAGCCTTTTTTAAAATTCTCACCCAGTTTTCATGGGTGTCAGGAGGGAATAGGTCAGGGTTAGCATCTGGATCTGGTCCCAGTTTGAAAGGGACCCCTTCCTCCTCACTGCTAGGGCCAAAGTCAGCAATACAGGCTGCTAATGACCATGAGACAGAATGCTTTCTCTTCCTTTGACTGGGCAGAGTGGGGGTTGATGGCTGTGGCTGCTCTCCAGAATCGAGTGTGCTAGTTTCAAGCAGGCAGGGAGAGTCAGAGGGAGGGAGCCTGCAGTATCTGCAAGGGATACAGCCTGAGACTGCTCTTTCTCTTTTAGTGTCTCGAAGATCACCCTCCAGGATGCGAGCATATGCATTGCCAGCTCATGTCTTGTAGTAGCCAAATCATAGAGCTTAACCCCCATATCATCTCAAACAGCAGTTGTTAAAATAGAGGAGGAGTGATGTTGGCACGTTTAACAGCCACCCATTTAAGAATGAGCTTCAAGGTCAGCTTTGGCAAGGATTTGTTATGTTTTGCAAGCAACACAAGCATTAGTTCAGAAACACCTCTCTCTTCGTTAGACATATTTTGTCCCATGTTTCCCCTGGCTCACCCCCTTCTCCATGGAGGGGTTATTTCAGGCCCACTCCTGGTTCTCACACCAGCACTGCCAGTTCCAGGGGTCTCACCGACTGCAGCACAGAGAGACCGGTTCTTGCTCTTCACATGGAGCACCAGTTATGTGCTGGAGCACCAGTGATGGAGAGAGGGGAACATCCGAGTTTGGATCAGAAGCCCATTTTATTGGGTATCCAAGAGGATACTTTTATGGGGTTTTTTACTTGTATGGCATTTATATACAGTTCTAATTTTGGTAACAATATCCCATTGGTTACACATTCTTCTGGCATCATGGTAACATGATCTTATCACAAAGTTTCAAAACATGTTTCTTGGTCACTTCTAGCCCAGAGAACATTTATCTGTGTCTGTCTCTCCCGCAGTTTCTGCTCGATCAGGCCTGAGATATCAGGCCCCTTTATCATTCCATTGTACTATCTGTTTTATCCACTACAATAAAGTATTTCATCAATTTAGCAAACTCTAACCTATCTTTAAGTTACCCAGATTTCAAGAAGAGGAAGTTAGAAAAGGAGAGGGTGTGTCTTTGTGCAACTGCTTTTATTTTCTTTGGCCTCCTGAGACCCTCCCCTTCACATGGGGCTTCTGGTGGCCAGTAGCTGATAACCATTCTGGAGCTGGACTAGAGGATCTAGAGAGGTGGAATATGGAGCAGTGCATCATCTCACCTTTTGCAGAGCTTGCCTTGCTACCCTTGCCACACACACAATTCAGTTGTTTTGATCAAGTGATAATTTCCTCCAGTCTCTCACAGTGGAGTAACTTGAAATCTCAGAAGAGGTATGACAGCAGATAAACCCATCAGAGCTATCTTGCTCTACATGCTCATGTAGGCCTGGGATTTTGTTTCAGTTCATCCTGTCAGAAATACATTGCAGAGGCTCTGCATGGGGCTGCTTCTTCTATACACACCTGCTGTGCTTCAGATGAGTTGCTAAGGTTCATCACCTTGAAGTGAAACTACTGGGATGAAGCATGTTTCTGTCTCCAAATTGGACCAGAATCCAAAAAGTGGCTGCAGAAAATGCTGCTGCTGCTGTCATGCATATGTATTTAATATTTTATTGCTAGATGAATCATCAGCAGTGTCACAGATGCTCAGTGCCTCAGTTTTAAGAAGTTTCAAGTATTGGTTTCCAGCAAGCTGGAACTGTCTGCAGTTCAACTCCATGGCCTTTGCCATGGAGTGACAGAAAACCTGGAAACATCGCAAGCCTAGCTAGGCCACCCACTCACCTAGGTATGTTGTCAGTGGTCTCCATAGAGGGAACAGAATTAACTGAAGAAAGCCTTTTGTAAGTAGAGGAAAAATGCTCTTAGGATGCTGTGGAATGCTGAGTCCTAGAGAATTTTTTGCCCAAGGTGTGGAGTGACCTACTGCACATCTGAGTTGGTCTTTAGTCCTGAAGGATAACGTGAACCAGTGTGTGTGGCAATAACACAGTTTATCTTTTGAAAACCTGTAGCTGATAGAGATCAGGCATCCACCCAGTCTGTTGTGCACAGAACAAGTCACAACTAAATGAAAAGCTTCTGTCTAAGACATTGAGATGAACATCAAGTGCATATGGGAAAAGACATTCAAAGCATAATTATGTTTTACAATCATTCACCTGGTGAGTGTAGCTGAGATATTAAGTTTAATCCTCAGCCAATTACATGAGCAAGTTCCTCCAAAACTGAGGGCTTTCTGCCTTGAAGTCATAGCCCTGAAGAGTCAAAAATGAATGTACATACATGCACACCTGCATGTATTATGTTTATGGGGAGAGAGGGAGAGAGAAGGGGGGAGAGCACGAGTAAGCTGACAGATGCCTCCTGTACCCTGAGAGAGGAGAAAAGAAAAGAAAAAGCAAATACTGTGCATCTCCTGCATGCACTCCTATTTTATTTGGGTATACAAAAGAAGGAAAAAAACCCAAAACCGCAAACCACTAGATGGACTTGTACTTGTAAGATTTATGAACTACTGCATTTAGAAAAGTAATTTTACTCTTGCTGGTGTATTGCAGGCTCTTGTGCAAGAGTCAATAAAAGAAAAATATAAGTTACTTTCTCTGTGAAAGCATGTACAAATAGCATAAAATAGATTCAATTAATCTTTTCAACCACTGAATTTATTCTGGATAAACAAAGCATGTATCAAATTATATGTCCTAGAAAGGTAATCAGCCTTATAAAATGCTTCACAGCTCTGCTTTTGTCATTATTGCATTGCCAATAGTTTTCTGAATGGAAAAACTGTTCAAGCAAAACGTTAGAGAACATTCATTTGTCATTTTCCTGCACAGACCAGGGAGCATCCTGCTGGATCTCAAAATATGTAGTCATTATCAAGATTGTATTGAACTATTCGTCTTTTTTTGGCCCTTTTTCCTCAGGTAGTGTTCTTTTATGATGGGTAATTTCCAGAACTCCTGCTTCAGTTGGTACAGGTGAAAACTCTGCAAAAATCACACTGATGATTAAATATATAGGATCATCACAAGCTAGTGATTGAGCTGTGTTCAGATAACTTGTACAGACAACCTCTACTGATTTACCCATAGCTATAGTTGTTTCTTCATGGCAACCACCTGTGGTCCCAAACCTCATCACCAAGATCATTACAGAAGAAACCTGTAATTTTAGGCTGAGGCATTAATGAGTGGAAGAAATTTCTGTCAATCCCTTTATATTGTTTGGTTGGGTTTTTTTCCAAGAAGAATGGTTTTTCTACAATTTTCATGGCAAGTTGATGCAGAAATAACTCAGTAGGGCTCTTTGACTTTTGCAATGAAGTGGGTCATAGTAAACAATTGGATTAAATAGTCCCTTCCAGGTTAAAAAAAAAATGGGAAAAAATAAAAGATGAAATAAAGAATTCAGCCACAAAACAGAACCTCATGTTGTTTAATGACACAGTCTTTTGTGCAGGGATCTCAGTTTCAGAGAGTGAGAAAATTGTTACACTATCATCATTACACACTAGGCACTGTTGCTCACTTTAAAATTAATGCAAGAATTTCCGTGTTCCAAAGCATGATTAAATAACACCAATTTATATTATTGTAATTCCAAATTTCCTATTGCTTTATGTGAGGTTTGCTATTTACTGCCAGATGTACAGGGCTGATAAGCTAAACTAGGAAATATTAACAGTCCTTGTTTTAACATTCCAAAATTTTCAGAAATTAATTTCACTATTGCTGTCTTTTTTTCACAGGCCTATTGATTGCTACAGAGCAGTGATGGAAGACAGTGCTGGTGTACAGTCAGGAAACAGCTTTATGCAGGAAACACCCAGCACCACAATGAAGAACTGCCAAAGAACAAATCACTGTCACAGAATACCCCTACCTTGTCCCACAGGCCAGACAGGTGAATAATGATCTCACCTCCCACACAGCTCTGAGCAGGCACATTGAAACAGTATGCAGAATATTATCTGTGTTACAGCCACAGCTGCTGGAGAGATAGTTTCTTATAAAGATGACTTGTTGTCACTAATTAGAAGGTATCATGATCAATGCCAGTTCCATAGATATTTCCTTCAAAAATAATACCAAATCAGTTGTTCTGAGTTCTCCCATCTCCTCACACTATGTCATCAGGCTCCTGGAATTCCAAATTCAAAGAACTTATGTCTTGTCTGGAGCAAGCTTGAGTCAGGTGTGAATATATAGGAGAGTGGAGAACTGCTATATTTGGTGCAGATAGCACAGTCTGTAAGCTGGAGGTTGAGCTTTCAGGGCAGGAGCCCAAGATTACTGACACTTTCATAACAAAGGGCCTAGGGACCTGTGGCCCAGTCAGAGAGATACAAAAGGAGCCAACAATTCCAGACTTTCCCATGTGTCCCATCCTACTGTAAAAGAAGAATCAGGGAGGATTCTTTTGATAGATTTTGCCGACAAAAATAAAACACAAACTTGACAATATTACATCCGGGAACTGTTTATTAATAAAGAAAGATAAGTGATCCTTATGTTTTTGTTCCTGCAGAGCAGTGCTTGCACAGGCTTTGCTGCTCCTCACCTACCCCACCAGTGAGAAGGCTGAGGAAAGGAGGCTGCACAAGACATTGTGAGGGGACACAGCTGGGACAGCTGACCCCAAATGACCCACGGGATATCTCATACTGTATGGTGCCATGTTTAGCGTATGAATCTGGAGGAAGAAGAAATAAGGGCAGGAAGTTCAGAGTCATGGCATTGGTCTTGCCGAGTCATCCTTACGCAGGATGGGGCCCCACTCTCCTGGGGATGGGTGAACACCTGCCTGCCTATGGGAAACGATGAATGAATTCCTTGATTTGCTTTGCTTCTGTGTGTGACTTTTGCTTTCACTGTTAAACTGCCTTTACCTCAACCCATGCTGTAAAAGGAGAGTTGAGGAGGATTCTTATTGATGGATTTCTTGGATGAAAATAAAACACAGCAGCAATACTATATGTGAGAACTGTTTATTGGTAAAGAAGGGTAAGTGTTCCTACCGAAGAGGGACAGAAAAGAGAGCAGAGAAGGAAGGAGGGAGTCGGAGAGGGAAGCAGAAGGCAGGGACAGATCGCTGCCGCGGCATGCCCGGTTAGCGGCAGCTCAGCAAATGGAGCTCGGCAGCTGCGAGCAGGGATAAATAAATAAATCAGCCTGCGCAGCGCTCAACTGCGGCCGGGCGCGATTTACAAGTGCCGGTAGCGGCGTGTCCGTGTCCCGGTGTCCGTGTGTTTGTGTGTGGGTGTCCCGGTGTCCATGTCTGTGTACCCGTATCCCCGTGTGTCCGTGTCCCCGTGTCCCCGTGTCCGTGTCCGTGTCCGTATCCCCGTGTCCGTGTCCGTGTCCGTGTCCGTGTCCGTGTCCCCGTGTCCGTGTCCCCGCGCGGCGCTGCGGGCAGGGCGGTCCCGGCGCTCTGGCGCTGCAGGCTGCCAGCGGCACAGTTCCCGCTCCGTGCCGGGAAGCTCCGGAGCGCTGCCATGGGGCAAGGGCTGCCTCGGGGAGCGACGGGCACGGCAGGACAGCGCGGCCAGGGCAGGGACCGCGGCCAGGGCAAGGCCGGGCGGCAGGAGGGCCAAGCTGGCCTTCGGGCGAGCCCAGCTGGCCTTCGGGCGAGCCCTGGTCTCTCCGAGAGACCCACGGCGAAAGGGCACCGGCCGTGCGGCGATCGTCGCTTTGATGCGTCCTTTGAGGCTCCTCCCGCAGCGGCTCCACTCCCCGGCGTTTTTCCCCAGGCACCCGGCCCACCACAGTGGGGTCACTCGCAGCCCGATCGTGGAAGCTTCCTGTGCCCTGAGCGGCTGCCAGGCACAGGCTGCCCGGGATAGGGCTGTCAGCACCTGTGCAGCCCTTACAGCCCTCTCCACCTCATGTGTAGATGTACTGAGGCACAAATAAAAACACAATTACTCCCTCTCACTATGCTTAGATTGTGAGGGGAAGACCACAATCTAAGGTTCCTTTGTTTTGTATCCCTTCTTGGAGGTACAAGCTGGAACTGCTGGTTTGTTTTTTAATTGTTGCACCAAGAGGATCTGGATGTCTGAGACTGCTGTGGCACAGCTGAGGTCAGCGCATTAAGGAAACCTGCTGTGACTGTATGAATGTGGGGGAAGGGGTGTATCTGGGAATATCTTGGTCCCAGCTCTGGTGGTGTGAGAGTGGCTGCCAGAGTGGCTTCTGTATGGTCAGTCTGGGATGTTCCTGTAGCTGTAGGAAGGGACATTTCTTTCCTTATGCACAGCATGGGCCAACAATGTGAACCACACTTTCCTAAACAAAGTGCTCTGGAGAGCCAAAGTTTTATTAGATTAAGTGAATTTAGGATGAGTGATGGTCATTTTTAGCTGATTGTGTTTGTCTCTCTGCCCTATTAAGTGTTTGTCTGGTGAATACTGTGCTGTTTAGTGTGATTCTAAATGGATGGTGTTTCAACTTATAGCTGAGTGGAAGTTTATCACAGATCTTCTGTGATGTCCAGCTCTGGCACAGTGCAGCCATTAGTCTAGGATTGTGGTGTTGGGGTGCCAGGGGTTCCCCATCACTTGGGACCCGTGCATCAGCTCAGCCCCACTGGTTTGTCATTGTGCCCTGACTCCCAGCTCCTCAGCCAAGCAACCAGCTGTTGCCACTTGCCAGTATCTATCTGGTGGAGGTGCAAACTGGCTCACGTTCCAGCTACCTTAGCTTTGTTCTGCAAGCCTTCAGTCTGGTCGTGTGCTGCTCTGCTTCCAGGTCCTGAAATATTACTTTGCCAGTACCACTTAATAGTGGTCTAACAGGAGAATCCAGAAAATTGTCACAAGGACAGCTTTGTGTCAGTCCTGCAATACTTACAGGTTGACTAAAAAGCATAGAGAAGTAAATGTCTCTGCAAAGGTGAAGTTTCCTTCTCAGTTTCTCTTCCCTGTTTTCCCATGTTCTTTTTTACTTCGAAGTTGTACATGTCATGGCTCATTCACTTCTGAATGTACTTCTGCTCTGTCTGCTCAGGCAGTTTTTCCTTTTTTTTTTTTTAATTGCAGAATATGGATGTATCAGACATACATCTTAATTGATCTGCAGCTGTTAAATTCTCTATGTGCCTAAAAGGAAGGAGAGGGACTTTTACATGGGCAGATGGTAACATGACAAAGGGCCATGATTTTAACTGAAAGAGGGCTGTTTATTTGAGATATTAGGAAGAAATTCTTTACTCTGAGGTTGGTGAGGCACTGTAACAGGTTGCCCAAAGAAGATGTGGATTTACTATCTCAGAATGTGGTTAAGGCCAGGTTGTATGAGGCCCTGTACAACTTAATTTAGTGAATGCCATCCTTGCCTATGAGAGAAGGGTTGCAACAAGGTGATCTTCAAGATTCTTTTCAACACAAGCCATTCTATGAAATTGAAGATGAAGAGTGAAGATGAGAATGAGTAGAGTAATAATAACTCAACTGGTTATATTTTCTTTTTCATAATAGAATTCAAAGTGATATATTGCAAAATTAAACTTTGCTAATATCTGTAGGCATTTATTTTGAACAAGCTGGTTTTTTTTTTTGTAGGGAACTAAAAAATCTATTTTCCAGTCTTTTTTCTAAAGACAACTTTATTTATAATCCAAATTGCATCTCTGATTAGTAGAATTTCTCTAGAAGTATGCTATTTTCATACATCTATACACACTGGAAATATTGTGGAGCTGAAGAAATTACCTTTTTTTCAGGAGAAGAGAGACAAATCAGGATAGGATAAGTAATTTTTTTAGCCATCTGTCTTCTCAAAACATGCTACCAGTGTCCGTGCCTTGAACTGAACCCCACAGCATCATACCTTCTAGAGACTGAAAATAAGAAAGCATGGACAAAATGGTAATGGTATTTGGCTGATGTGTTCTGTCTGATTATGACTCCATATATTGGTATGTGTATAAACAATATTTAGGTTTCCTCTGAAGACCTGATGGAGTGGAAACTCCTTTGGCAGCCTTGCAGCTTTTATGGCTCCGGGGAAGTCTTGTGAAAAATGTAGCATATAGAACAGAATCAGAGAACTTTGTAATAGTATCAGGACCTTTGGACAGCAGTATGACTTTTCGGCTGAATCTCTTAATTTTTTTTTGTGAACCAACTGCTTCTGTGAATTTTCACTATATGCCATTTAAGTGATCATTTGCATGTTCAAAATTATATCAGATGTAGTGAAATAGACTTACTGGCTTTCTGATAAATTCTCTCAGTTTTACGAGTGAATTGTTTTTATTTCTACAGACTTTATGAACTGTGGAATGGCATTTTTGTTGATACAGAGTTTGTGGGTGGCCTAATACAGGGGAATAAAAATGGAATTCTTGCTCTTGTATTTATTTTAAGAATAGGATACTTGAAAGGCCATTTTCTTGAACTGTGGAATTTCACAGTATTTTTGGAAGTATTTTTCTTCTCTTGAAGTATCTTGTGTGATGTTTGCACAGCACAAGACAAAAATATCTCCTCTATGTTCACACTTCCTTCTGCTGGATGAAAACAGACATAATTGCTTGTCTATCTTTATATGCAGCTTTTTTTCTACCTCCTTTTCTTAAGTCTTCTCATGTTTCCTGATTTCACTACAGCCTCTGCCTCACTAATTGATCCATCTTTATCAGATTAAATGATTACATGATTGTCACAATGTATAAATATGGTGCTTACTGGAAAATAGCATTAAGAGGTATTATGTACTTTAAGTTTATAATGATGTCTTTTTGTAATGAACTGTACTAATCTTTAATCTGTTTGGCTGCTTTTTGCAAGAAAACAGAGCACTGATCTGAGAGTTTTATATCCAGTACTGTTTTGATCTCCTTGCTTCATCTATGGTTATTATTGGTGCAGTCAAGTATGTGGCTAGTGAATGCTGGAATATTGGTCATCTGGGATATTGCTGATGTCTTTCAAATACACTCTGTGTGCTTTGTGCACATTTCCAGACCTTTTTAGAAGTACTTTGAGCTTTGGCTAAGGTCTTCATGGTCATGGGCTAATGTCTGGTGGATTTGGTCATTGGTAGTGCTGAAGTAATGAGCAGAGTCAAACAGAGGCAGCCTGTAAATTTGTTTCCAGAAACTTCTTACTACCATTTGTGTTTCTCAGCAAGAAGTTTCCAGGTTTGTGGTTTCCATACATTTGAGCGAAATTGTGATTTTTTGCAGGGCCTATGTCTGTCTGAGCGCTTCAGCTGCGCAGTGATGCCAAAAGCACCTCTTCTTTTCAAAGGGTTATTTATCTAGTGCTGTTTTTTTTCCTCAGCCTCTGCAAGCTTCCCCTGGGAGTGTTTGAACTGTGCTCTCAAGCACAGGCTGTGACTCTTGAGGTGTCCTGTGCAGGGTCAGAAGTTGGACTTGATGGTCCTGGTGTGTCCCTTCCAACTCAGGATATTCTATGATTCTGTGGCTCCAAACCCACACCTCACAGCACAGGAAGTGAGAGCAGTGATCTGATTTCTTGGCCAAGCCCTGACAGACTGCCTTCAGGAGGAGAGGCTGGGAAACTGGTTTTTAACTCAGTGTCATCATCTCCAGCCCAACCCCAACTCAAGCTGCCACTACTGAATCAGGAAGACACCTGAATCCCAAATTTCCTGCATGCAAGCAAGTTCATGTCTTTCCTAAGGCCATGTGTGGATGACAAAGCTATGGCTTTGCTTCTTCCCCCAAGAGTGCAACACCACCTACATTACAGCTTTAAGAAAACTTTAATTATTTGGAAAATGGTCTTCCTAGTTCTGATCACTCTTAAAAATGTAGCCAAGCAAGAGTATCATCTGTTAAAACAAAAGTCAGACAACCAGCCTTTGCTGCTCAGTTTTTGCTACCAATCTGTTACACCTGTCACAACAAGTTGACAGATTGTCACAATAAATGGCACAAGTTTAGGATGTTGTTTTGTTTAGCCTTCATGTGAAGTACTTTGAAACACATTTTAGGAGAGGAGTATAATTAAAGTATAGCAAATGAATTCTGAAAGAGGGGAATAAGTTACATAGGAGTTTAAAATTGTTAAAAGAGTATTTTTTATTATTTTTTGTTTACTTAAGGAGAATGCAAAGGACAACTAGTGGTTATGAATACTGAGGAAATAAATCTTGATAAGGAATTTATTTCCTGAAAGCAAACTAGGAATGTGAATATTTCATTTACTTACTCAAATTAATTAATAATTACTGCTCCTAAGCAAGCTCAGATAGTGCAGCCTGCCAAATATTCACCCCATAAGTGGAAGAAAACATGGTACATGTTCCAAGAAATGAAAATGCCCAGCCATTGGTATATTTTCATTGGGTATTCCTTTTCTGTCTGATTTTCCACAAAGATCTGATGTTTTTCTTTTCCTTCTTTTTTTACATCCTGGAGTAGTCTCTGGGCAGAGATATAATTTTTGTTTCAGTTCTCACTCCTGATGCATCAATGGACCTTCAAAAGTTCTGTTATCATGTGTGCAATAGAGTCTGTATGTGGACTCCACTGCCATCCCTTGTGAATTTTGGCTCATTTGGTATTGTTAAAACCAAACATTTTTGAAACAATTCTGCTCTAAAATCATCTTCATATCTGTCCCCAGTAAGTGTGCTTGAGATTGCTCAAAAAATCACCAGCAAGGGTTTGAACAAAAGTCAGATTTAATGTTGAACTACAAAGCACAACAGATTCGTTGGCAAGATTCACTCTACTTACAAAGGACAACTGAAGCAATATGAGCAACAAAAAAATCAAAAAAATCCAGGCAATTAAAGCAGAAATTAATTGAAACTACCTAAGTGTATTTGTGTGTCTGTGTGTAAAGACAGTGTAAACAAGAGTGAAAAGGAATGCGGCCTCAAGCATAACAACACTTAAACTTAGCAGTACTTTAATTTAACTTATGCCTTAATTTACATATTAACCTTAGCAATCTAACAGAGAAATAACATTTACCAGCATGTATCCTAAATTACAACTCTAACTTACCTAATTTCCAGATTTGCTATAGCATATGTGCAAAGGGTATTGTGCATGCAGACATAGTCAGTGCAAGATAAGGTGCCTGGGGAAAAATTCCCATCTGGGGTCAGGGAAAATACTCCAGATGCTTTTGCATCTCCCAAGGGGCCCCATTCTCAGCCACAATACCACAGGGTTGCAAGAGAGTGGACTTCAGTCACAGCAGTGTTTTATCCTGGCCACAGTTTGAGTTGGCACTTTCTTTGAAAGTGTGAGAATAGCAATGTTATGGTGTTCAGGACAGAGAAATATTTTCTAAGGCTGGTCTTGGGAAAAACAGAAGCTTGTTAGGAGTTTCTGAGAGTGGACAGTGTTTTCTGGTAAGCTCAGAAAGAGCTGAGTCCAGGAGGCATTTTCAAGGAGGAGGCCTAACAAGAATTCTCTGAGAGAGCACTGCAGCCTGGAAAGGAGTTAAGGAGAATGCACCACCGCAATATCTCAAGCCATCCCTGCCAGCAGCATGGACCATTTGTCATTCAGACTTATGACCTTGTCTCAGCCTTGATCCCACCTCATCTTGAATCATTGCTTTCTCTTGTTCTAGTCAAATGCTGTCAGAGGGACTATTCTTCACCTTGCTGTACACAGAGGACTTCCCATCCATGGCCTTATGTTTCTCTGTCTTGGCTTTCTGCACATGCACATTTTCTTCCTCACAGGAGATTGATGCCCACTGATTTCCCATCCTTATGACTATATTGTTAGTGTTTGGCTAATCTCATTCATTCCCATTTAAATATTTTTATTTGACTTCTTCATGACTGTGTTGTCTCTTCTTCCCACTGCACATCTCATCACCCCCTGCCCTGTCAGGTACTGTGTTAGCACACTATGGTGCCAGTTTCAGCACCCCTCTTCCTCTCTCTCATTTTGTTCTTACTCAGTTTTTCATATTAGTACACAAGCCCTGAGGCAACAGTACTTTCATTGTATTTCACTGAAAATTTGAATTTTCAAAGATGTGGGCAAGATTTCCAGCTCAGAGGGTGGCTAAAATACAGATTATCAGAATATCACTGGGTTCCAATAGGACGAAAAGATTGTCCAAATGCTCACCCCTGCAGGCAGGACAAAGAAAAGACCTGCCAGTGTTCTGCAACTGGTATAACTGGAGAATGTTTCTGGAGTGCATGGTCACCTTACTTCCCTCCTGAAATGCTCACTTGTGCCAGCCACCATGCAAATGTAGTGTGAGGGTGGAAAGTTTTTACCTTTAGGGCTTGGCATATTGAAGAAGTTACCAGAAATGATGAAACAACACTATGTTATATTAAAAATGCTGTTTTTTTATACTAGACTTCTGTACATTATTACATTGCAGAACATTACTACAGCAGGCAAAAACTCTTGTGTTTTTCAAAGTTAAAGAAGAAAGATCATTAATTATATTTTGTGTAGGGAAGAGACAGAAACTGAGTATACCATATAATGTAGTTACCATTTAAAATCAATGAAATTAAAAAAAAAAAAAGAATTAATATTATCATTGTTCATATATACATACACAGAGACAAATTTTATAGACAAATAATTGTATCACAAACAAAGATTTTGAATTCCCTTGGTTATTTTGTGCTTTTGCAAAGAACAAACTCAAGGACTGGACCAAGTAACCTGTATACACATAGCACTATTAAAATTACTCATGTCAGGGAGGTCACTGCTGTGTATGAGCCTTGCAGAGGCTGATCATTGGGTAAAATTTGTGAAAATATCTCCTCACTAAACCAGTTTGGCCTGCATAGGTTGGTGTACAGATCACCCTGTTCAGCACTGCTGTCAGATTACAACCTTAGGACAAAGGTTTCCAGGGACCTTCTTTGCCTTGGTTAAACACTGGCCATCTCTCTGTACTGCGTGAAACAGCTGCAGCATGACCTCTCAGCCACTTTGTTCAAGACCTTACAGGCCATATACTGGTGTTTACCAAAAGAGATGGTGTTTGGTGCAGAGCTCTTGTCCTCCTCTTAGGCAACAGTCCAAGCCAGCAGAAAAAAAACGTATTATCCCCACCCTTTGGTGATGTGAATTGAAGGATGAAACTGAAGGATGAGTTGAACTATAATGGTCAGCCAAAGACAGAGAGTATTGAGACACATCACTCCAGTTCCTTGGCCAGGGTCTGAACCAGAAGAGGTTAACCCATGGCTTGTCTCAAAGAGAAACTGCTTGGAAACAAGGGGAAGCAGAAACACTGAGATTCAGTTTAGTAAAATTAGTACACATAGTAAATTATTTCTACTAGCAGTACTGTGGTCAGTTTCATGGAACAGCAAGAGAAAAATGCAATTAATGGATAAAGAAATCCAAGGAAACGTGTGAAGGATGAAGTCTATTAATTTAAATACTCATTTGAGTTTGACTCATTTCCTAGGAAATAATGAACTACACGCTATGGCATCTCATCTCCAGTGGTGGTGGGATTCTAAAGAAATTAATGTTAATGCATTTGGCAGAAAAACATTTGAATCATTTAATTGAAGGCTCAGTAGAAAAAAAAACAAGAATAGCCCTTCAGGCCTGGTGCTTAGATTTCTGAAATCAGTGGAAATGGTGTTATATCATTATTTTGGTATTGCCTCAGTTTCACACTGGGGGAAGCAAAGCTCACAAAGACCAGAGGGTACACCAGATCTCAACAGGCCAGCTGTTAACCTCACATCAGGAGTTCAAAGCCTTTTTACAAAATTGAAAACTTAACTAGTTTTCTTTATTAGTAGTTACAGGCTTTGGATATCTGTAAGGACTGTTTTTGACACCTAAAGTCTTCATGCAACTCCCATAGTCTTTGTCAGACAGGCTTGCACAATTGATCCATGGTGCTCCCTTGTGATCTCTTTTACCCATATTCTATTCATACCATCCTCACAGTGCTATATATTAGATTTTGAAATGACACAGCAAAGTTTCCCTTCCAAGGCAAGACATTGTTTATAGAGGCACACAGATGTTCAAAGAGCTCTGTGGCACTGCATTGTGTCAAGCAGTGTTCAGAGCTCAGGAGAGCTTCTGTTGCTTCACATTTACTAGTTAGCATCCATAAAATCTCCTGTTTCCTTCTTCTTTATTACATTTCTCACATTTAAGTAGTCTTTCCCCCACCCCATATATTCTTCCTCCAATGAGCACTACCACATATGTAGATAAGACAAGACAGAATAGGAATCTAAACATTGAGATTAGCATTTTTTACCTTAAATGATATTTAATCTTAGAATACATATTTCCCTTCTGTGTTTTGGTTTTTGTTTTTGTTTTTATCCACCCCTCCCCTCCAAATCTCTGTTGTTTTAATCTAAGGTTGCTCATTTACAGAACTACAGCATTTTTGTGACTGATACCTCTGAGATCAACTAACTGATCCATTAAAGCAGAGTCTCTTAGAGCAAGTTGCCCAGATTTGCATATCTTCAGGAATGAAGCCCCCAGAACCTCTATGAGCAACCTGCTCAACTGTTTGACCACCCTCACAGCAAAAGTGTGGGAGTTTTTTATTGTTTAAGTGCTATTCATTGTGCTTCTATTTGTGCCATTTGCTATTTATGTGCTCACTGGGTACCCTTGAGAAAAACCTTCCTCTGTCTTCTTTACTCCCATCTGGTTTATATACACACATGTAATCCTCCCCTCACCTTCCCTCATCTTCTTCAGAGTGAACAATTTCTCTGAGCTGCTCCTGGCAGAATATATATATAATTATGAAGGTTTATTACCCCAAAGCATATTAATTTAATTTTTCTTATTATAAATGGTGTGAAGGAACACAAGAATAAGCCAAAGTCAAGTGGAAGAATGATGGAGTAATCTATACAAATGTCAATTCAGATTATTTTGGATTAAGGCTCCTTCCTCTGTTTAAATAAAACTGATGCCATTTCTAAAATTTGAATTGGTCTCAGTTTTCTTGCAGAATGTTTTTTTGTATTTTGTTGCCTCCCATCTATTTTTGTCTTCTACTACCCAGTGTTTGACATTTGTATGATTTTAATCTTGGCTTCCTTGAGACACTCTCAGAGACCTAGCGATGGGGTCTTCAGTGGTCCTTGCACAACTTTGATAACTGAAAGGAAAATGCCATCTCTGAGGTTCAGTTTTGTTCTACTTTATGAAGATGTAAATTAACAATCTTTTAAGAAGATAAAATTAAGCATTTTTCTCATTTTGTCTATGCATTGTTATGAAAACAGACTCCAGGACACCCACACACTCCAGTCTGCAGCTGCTATCTAAATTTGTTCCATTTTTTTGTTTATTCTGGTGATTTCTGACCTTAGATTTTTGACCATAAAGATACAAGCAATCCCTCTTAGATTAACATTGCCTCTCCATAGCTGTACCTGAAATGTTTTGTATGCAAAGGCAAATTAAATACCTAAAAGTACAGACACTCTTGCTCCTAAAGACTCTCCATTCTAAGAGGGTGGAGCTGATTTCAACAAAAGCTTTTCTTTTGTCTTCTCTGAACCAGCCCGTGTGTCATAGTGTTTTTGTCTGCGCAGACTGTCAGCTTTCTATGAACTGAGTGTAAAAGCTCCTTAAGCAACAAAGTCTGCAGTTCTGCCTCTCAGCAAGGAGAAATATTGTTTCCTCAAAGAGAATCTACTTGTTTGGTTTGTCGGGAGTGGGAGGCAGTTGTGGTGTTTGGCACACTTCAGCACTGATTCCCCCAGAGCTTCAAGAAATCGATTTCAAGCACATAGCATGTCATCAGATGGCCAGTGGAAAAAGAAAGAAGCCCAGAAGCAACATAACTGTTCTCTTGCTGGTGTTGTGAGACAGAGAAAAGGACAGAAAGGAAAATTTGGCAGTTTGAACAATCAAAGTTTATAAAGGTAGAAACAAAAAAATATCATTTTCAGTTAAACTCTGCATTGCTCTTGAAAGCTTAGACCATAGTTGATGAGACAAAGAAGAAGCTTAATTCATTTCTGCTGCTGGGTGCTTCAAATTTTGCTTCATAACCCATATTAGATTGAGAGATAGGGGATCTCTCTGTTTATTTTAAAGGGAGATATCATGTGCCAAAAGGTTATTATATGAGCAGTGGAGCATAACAAGTCTAGTTACTTCCTTTCATAATTGGTTGTGGTAAACTTATTGAAAGTGAATTATTAGCATATTTATTGAAAAGCAGGCATATTTGAAGAGTGTCAGACTGCATATTAAAAAATCTAGAGACATTGAAAATGTTTACTAGAGAGTCTCAAAATTTTAGGAAAAGTTATGAAACCTTTTCACTGAAATCTCTCTTCTGTTCAAGGATGGCAAGGAGAATTCCTGAATCAGAATAATCAGTGGGTTAGCAGACTCAAATGCATAACTCTAACTGCACAAGGGTCTATAAGACAACCAGGGTCCTAGTCACTTTGTAACAACTCTGACTGACAGTCTGTTATTAATATTGGTTTCCTCCTAAATTCCCCTTGAAAGTCATATGTGACTTTGGAAAAATCGTTGTATTGTTTCTGCAAAATGCAAAGAATATTGACAAATAGTATGAGGACTAGTGACATGCTACAATTTTTAAGGTTTCTAATGTTAGCAGTAGAAGTATATGTTAGTAATTATGTTTTTATTTTTTATAAAATATACTATCTTTTTTTTTTCTCTGTACTATTATTTTGTACATATTTTGCTAGTAAGCAATGACAAAGGACCATTACTAGCAAGAGTTTTATGCTCCTTTACATTTTCTTACTTGACAATTAACACGAATGTTATCTTTTATGTGATTCACTTGGATGGACAAGAGCTTTTATTTGTCCAACAGAAAATTTCTGAAACATTATGCAATGGATGTACACAATGTGTCATTCTCTCCCACCCCTAGATGATGAGAGTGCTAAGTGTGTGCATGTAGACCTTAGGAAATATCACGGGTTTTGGTGTGAAAAGGAACTACTGACGTAGTTCCTAGTTAAACTGGCATCTTCCCTCCATGTTCTTTTACTAGCTGAAATGCTCTCCTGCAAGACTTTTTCTGGAAGCTGTTGTCTCCAATAGGATATTCAGGTGGCTGCTCTGGGTAAGTAGGGCTTGGCTGATTAGCTTAGTTGATTAAGCATGTTGCTAATAATGCCAAGGTTGTAGATTTGATCCCTGAATTGGCCATTCACCTAGAGATCCTTGTGGTCCTTTCCACTCACCATGTTCTGTGATTCTGTCACTAGCAAGGAATGATGGTGGTGTGTAGGCTATGCTTATATTCCTCAGCTCTCACTTATGTTTGTCTGTGGGTAAAGCTTTTTTCCATGCTCACGCCTCTTCAGCTAAGTCAAGCAGTGCAGGTTTCTGAAATGTGGTGGATGGGAACAACTGATTGGAGATGCCAGACTGAAACTGTGGCTATTAGATAGCAGCATCTTAACTAAGGCAGTTTAAAAACAGCCTTAGCAGATCAGACAGAAGTGCATGCCTCCAGGAAGAGCACTGGAAGAAGAAATAGATGTCTATCCCTCTCAGTGACCACTGTGGGCTAACCCACAAAGTACATACACCATGGTTCCAGGCAGAAATTTTTGTCCTGCTTCTCACCCATTCTCTCCCCTTTGACTTGCTCCCTTACACAGCAGAGGTGTGTCCAGGGACACACAAAACCAATTTCACGTGGTCCACACTGATGCAGATGGATTGGTAGACAGAGCTGCTGGACACCCCTGCCCTGGTATCTCCCACCCAGTTTCTTATTGTCACTAATGGGACCTGCTCAGGCTGAAGATTCACTGAAGTACAGAGGAGAGAGAGAAACCTCAGAAACAGATAGCTGTGTGCTGCAGGCACTTGCCAATAGCAGCATCACATTGGCATTGTCCCAGATTTGGCATGCAGACACCATTTTCTCAGCCAGAATTCTGTATTTAATGGAAAATAAAACATCTCCAGGGCCATTGTTACCAATTGCAGCTCCTGTCATGTTATTTTAATATCTTGAATTTGTTTGGCAATTAACCAGGTAATTTTATATTCTAGCTTATTCTGTTCTAAAAATGTCTGCTTTTATTTTTCTTTCTTTACTAAATGTGTGAACAAACTGCTGTGATACCAATATCTATATAAAAAAGAGTAATATGATATGGATGTCCATCAATTTTTTTTTTCCATCCACATAAAAAAGGTTAAAAAGTGTCTAAGTTTTTCAAAGTTTAGGCAGTTGACAGAAGGCAGTTGATTATGAAAATGTTTCAGTGGAAGGACCTTACCTATCTTTCTTTTTGCTAAACAAGTACTATTTTTGTTTTCCAAATGTATTGCCATTATCAAGGAAAATAAATTATAATTCTCAGGTGTCAGCCTTGGGTATTGTTTGGTACCTTAGATTATGATGCTTTAATGAATGCATACACATGCCTTTACACCTCTGTGTGTGTGTCAGGTATGGGGAACACTTTGCTATGTTTGTTTCAGTGAAAGGAAGGCAAGTTGTCAGCAGAAAACAATACAGCCTTTCAGCTAACAATGAATTTGTGGACCTGAACAGATTTCAGCTGAGGAGCTGGCCAAGTTTGTTCATAATCTCTGGGTCAATCCCTGCTCTGTGCAGTGAGGATAAAACTATGTAGTCCTTAGAAGCTAGAGGTACATAATAGGCTTGCAAAAGCTTGTAACCAGATGGATGTGGACTTCATCTTAGTGTACTATGATTTGCAGCATCAGTCCTCTGAGAGTGGCTTGGGGAAAAATAGCCTCTGCTATATGACTGGACAGCAAAACCTTCTTGTAGTGATAATCAAGTAGCAATTATTTTGTTGAAGGGTAAAGAAGATAAGCAGTACATAAATTAACAACTGCAACATCATTTTTTATTTCACCACTAGAGATATGCAGCATATAATACAACTGCCACTGACTTTTAAAGCAGTTCTAGTTGAGGCTGAACCAGAAGAGTTTGTTCTGGGTTCACCACAGTTAATGTTGCCACTTTTATCTCTAAAGAGCTCAGACCTTTGTGTCCTGACAGAAGCTCCTGTCCTGCTGCTTTCCAGCTTTCCTCCCCCTCTCTCAAACCTAGGGGCCAATATTTCTATGGACTCTGTGAACTTCTGTGCAATTTGTTTTGTGAAAAATTCAGTTTCCACCAAGTTCAGCCTTTTCAAACTGTACCCCTCTAAGAAGCATTTCTGTGGCCATCTAGTAGCCAGTGCCAATGAACAGTTGTGCCACTTCCCTCACCTGCAGTGCTTGTGACCTCAGTCTCAGTGAGGACTTACCTGAAAATCTGTGCACAAGGACTGAGCTTTGCTGACAGCAGGTTCAAGCATCACTCCTGACAAAAGCTTAAAGCTGACCTCTTCACTTGGCTACTTGGGCCTGCAGCAGCTGTTGATCTATCATATATTGCACCCCACTGAAAATTCCATTGGTGCATTTCTTTATGCCCAACTGCCTTTTTCTCACAGGTAATGCACATTCATCTGCAGCTTTCCCTATTTTTTTTTTTTTCAAATGGATTTTTTAACTACTTTGACCTATGAGATTGCAGCATTTATAGAAGGGGATGGGAGCTGGACCTGATGCTGTAACTTTCTATTGCCATGGAGGTTAAACTAGGTGAAATAACTGTCCTTCCTTGCCTGAATGCTTGTTAAGAAAGCATGGAGTGGTAGAGGAATTCAGAAACAAGATGGTGTATATCATCTGGCATGTTTCCACTAACTTCTCTGGAGCTAAAAAAATTACCCAAGATGATTATGGGCCCTAGATTCTGCATTATGTGAAGTGCATTTTTGAGTAGGTGTTTGATGTCAACACAGTGAAACATCTTTTTAAGGAATGATTATCCTTAAGACAAGTCTGAGGCAAATTAAGGGGAAAAGTGGGATTCTTCAATGTAACAGAAGTAACAATACATTGCTCTTTCATGCAGTAATTTGTGTTGTATGCTCAGTTAATATTCAGTAATTCATATTCTGATTACTGCATTTAGTAACTTTAGAAAAATCCTAATATATTTTGTCCACTAGCGAAGTATTTAACAAGTAAATATCTAGTCATTATCCCTAGAATTTCTGCTTTACCTACTTGTAATACCTAATCGGCTAATCCTTTTTGAGATTAAAAATTTAAAACTGCACAAGAAAAGCTGTTTGGATATGTGTTGGGAGTCAGTTCAGATTTGGTCTAGATACACTTCTCTTGTCTTAGATCAAGGTTTTATGATAAAGCACCTGATCTGCTGCAGGACATGGGGGCGCAGATGGTAGTGGTGGTGATGCAGTGTCATGTTTCCATACCTGATGCTGAGGAGCACGTTCACTGAGGTAGCTGGGGGTGCAGCTGCAGTGGGAGCTGCAGGTGGAGCTCTGGCTGGTGGAGCCCAGGCACAGAGGCCGTGAAGAGCTGACCCTCGGCACAACAAGGGCCGGGGACCTGTGGCCCAACCAGAGGACAGGACTCAGACACGGCAGGAGCCCACGAGCCCAGAACTTCACCTTGGAACAGGGAGGGGATCAAAGCCCAGGAGCTCCTTTGTTCCAGGTCCCTCCTCAGAGACACCAGCTCGAGCTGTTAGCTTGTAATTGTACTGTGATTAAACTATTTTAATGATTGGGACACCTGAAACTGCTATGGGAAACCTGAGGATGGAAACCTGGTGTGACTGTGTGAGTGAGGGGGCATAGCTGGGAAGGATCCAGCTACAGTTGGTCCCAGCTCAGGTGGTCCAAGAGTGACAGAGTGGTTCCTGGATGGTTGAGCAGGGAAATTTCCTTAACACTGGGAGCTGTGAGCTGCACCAGAAGAGTGCAAAAACAAATGTTGAACTTCATAAAAAATGTTAATTTTCATCAAACCTGATTTGATTATGGACAAAAGGATAACAGTTTGCTTCCCTTGTCATGTTCAGAATGACCCTGACATTAATGTCTTTGAGTGCTGCAAAGCTTCTAACCTCATGTTATTTATAAACATTGCCAACGTTTCTTGGCAATGAGTTTCACGAGGAAATTGTGCACTAAAATATTACATTTCCTTCTATTGTTATGAAAATGTGTTGTCTGACAGTTGTGCAGGATATTTCTTTTCCTTCTCTTTTATATTACTGGTGAAGATGGAACTGATTTACTCTAGAAAGTCTTTATATCTTATATGCAGAGTCTGCATGGGGAGCTAAAAGCAGCTATACAAACTGATGTGGTGAGATGGTGGTAATACGAGCTCAGCAGACAGGAAAAAAATACTGGAAGAATCTGTAGAAATAAAATGCAAAGGTACCTGAAATGACATTTGGTAAACAAGCACTTCCAATCTGAAGTAACTTAAGAGGTGTTTTCCATTGAAAGAATATCAGTACATTACAACCAGAATTCAGCATTTAGAGTGCCTTGGTAAGCAAATACTTCTTGACATTTCCTGTCAAACCTGTGCCATCCATGACAACCATACTATTGTTGCTGTTCTGTTGACTCTCTTCAATGTGATTCTGTAATTTTACACTTTTTTTTCATTTTAGTTAGGGGAGCTAGAAGGAACTGCATAAGTCCCTTTGGTGTATTATAGCTACTAAATAACTGTGCTTTTAAGTTGGCTATAATTTGCTTGCAAAATACCTCTGAATTATTCAATTGACTCAGAAGAGGAAGGTAATATTTTATTAAGCCCTTTCACCCTTCTATTTGTCACAGATGTTAGGGAGTACTTTTGGTAGCAAAATTAACACTGCTGATGACAAGTTTTGCAGTTTTTGCCTTTATCATGTGCAAATAAGTGCCAAGACAAATAAATCTGAGTAAGACTATCAGCACTAAACTTTCTGGCAAACCAGAATGTACTTTCAGGTGCAAGTATTTTACTCACAATGGGTGTAGAGGAGTTGAGTGAACTATTAGTGTTCTGTAGTCTGGAAATAGGTATTGTCTTGTGCTTTGTTCTGACTATCATTAATTAAATGGTGTGATTCAAACTGCACCACATGGGAAAAACTGGTAGAGATAGCAAACATAGAAGGTATTCCTTCAGTGTTGGTTGTGCATGGACAGATTTCTTTTACCAGCCATGTAGATTCTCAGTAGGTTCAAAACATTTACATTTCAGCCAGGGTTTATTGTCCTCCCTGCCTATTTTGACAGTTGCTGTTCAGCTGTGCTGATGGGTAACAATGAAGAATATGTAAAAATTCTAAGGCAAAATGCTCTGAAATGTTTTGTATTACCTAATAATAAAGTAGTTTCATTCAGAATTCTTATATGAAAGCTCTAATTGTCAGTTCTGATGTCAAATTTGGTAACTAGAAGTTGTTCACTGAAACTGTAACTGGTCCAGAGTTATGTGCATTTCTCATGAAAGTGTTGATCACACAGTTACTCATATAATCTCCAATGCATTTTTTACTAGAACAATGTCTAAAGCACCTGATTAAAAATTCAATACCCAGAATAAATCTGGTACTGTATCTACATGACTCTCTGTCTAAAATCTTCACCAGTAAAAGATTCCTTTTTTGACATCACAGAGACAACAATTGAAAAAAATAATGAAGGAGTTTCTAATATTTTATTATATTTACTTTAAATTAGCTGTTGCAGTCTACATTTGGATCTCTGAAAGTCCTTTATAACTAGAACTTGGGATGATATTTATGCTGTAATAATAATTGACAACTGAGATATATATCCCTCATATACTTTAATTTCAATGCCAAACAAACTGAATGATGAGGATATATTGACATATTTATTATTAAAAATATAATGTCCTGTGAATAGCTATTGAATAAAGATTTCTACATATTATGATGGCTCCACAGTTTTCTTACACTGTCTTTAAAAAGTCTTGCCCTGTTCTATATCATTGTGAAGTAGTCACTGTATAGCATCATGAGCAAACCTGTTTATAAATATGAACACTGCACAAAGGAGCTCTATAAACCATTCTGCCAGGTAACAGGTGTTAATGACTAGCTATATTTAAAAGATATTGTTTTTAAAAACTTAAATTGTTAATGATTTTTTTTAAATGTCTTGCTTACTTGGAGAAAAGTGATGGGTTATGAGCATTATTAGCTGAGAAATCCTTCATGCTGGTTTTAGATACTGTCTGCAAACTGCCACATGACTTGATTTAGTTAGAGCTGGCCACATCATGCAGTTGTGACAGAGGATGATTTCCTAGAGTGCATGTCATGCATGATGAGCTTGGTGAAAGTATTATTAGAAGGTGTGTTTTTCTTAAAATGTTCTACTGTTACAGTGAAAATGTAAGATACAGTGTTATTTGTAAACAACCCAAGAGTAGTGTCTGCAATACACCACACAGAAGTATAATCACTGTCAAAATGACAAGACAACATCACAGAAAGCAGTTGCTGGAATTGACAGAGGTGGCAATCGGGTTCTGAAACTGTTTTGTTCTGATTGCATATTCATGATTCCTTTCTATAGTATGTTACAGTTACTGTATGAGCTGTTCAATGCAGATGTTTTAACATGACTAGACTGACACCTCATACTTTGAGATTTGAAAGTCTAATCTTTCACACCATTCCTTTCACCCTTTCTCCCAATGTCTAAATCTTGACTTGCAGGCTTAGTTATGAGACACATCCAAGAGCATGTGCGTGCAGGAGTCCAGCAAACTGTGGCACCCATGCTGCTGTGCCAGAGGTGGTGGTTTAGAGGTGCAGCAGGACCCTGGTGTGACACCCACACTGACCCAACACGTACCCATCAGTAACTGCTGAACTCTCATCAGAGTGTAGCTGTAATGGGTAGTAGCCAATTATTAGCTGGAAAATGAGCTTTCATACACACCCATGAGCAAATAATTCGCCTGAATTTCTCCCTGGCCTTGGGTAGCTCTTTGAAGGTGTCTCTCTTGTTTACTGTTTATTTGGCTCATTTGGCTTTTAGGAAATCTCTTCCAACATGCTGTGCCGTAACAATGACAGTTGCTGGTGAGAGAATGATAAAGCTGCAGACACTTGTAGAAATAAACTGTTCCATTTGCCTCTTGGATAAGCAGAAGGCAATGTTCTCTCTTCTTTTATGATTTTCCTTCAAGTTCAGAGAGAAATTTGAAGGGAACAAAGCGAATACATTATCTGTTCCTGGTTTTGCTTTCATAGTTTGTTTTTCCGACAAAGTCAAAAGAGTTTGACAATTTTCCAAATAAATAATGATTTTTAAATTTTCTTTTTGCTTTTTCCAGGAAGCAACAATTTATCAAAAGTGGAACTTCTATGTAACTGCATTCCTGAAGACTTTCCAGATTGTATCAATACCTAGCCAGTGGCCCAAAAAAAGGAAATGACTAAGAGGAACTTAAGAAACATGTGCAAAAACATAGATAAGCGAATTGAACTTTTATTTCACATTAATTCTCTCCTTTTTCTCTTCTCCCTGTTAACTGTACACAGAAAAGTTATAACTCAATGCAAAAGTAGAAAATGTGGGTTTATAATTAAAAATATCTTGTGCAATTAAGAACTACTAATTCCTCTCCTCTATCATTAATGAGCAATGGAAATATATGCTATAGGATGTAATTCAGGACTCAAAGGCATCCCAAAGGAATCCCAAATTTACTGTTGCTTTGTCTAATGACCAGCTTACATCTGACCTTTCTCAAATCCACCATTTTCTTAGGTGTTACTGCCCATGGCAGAAAACACAGAAACCTTACATTGGCTAATCTTTCTGTCCATGAAGTTCACAGCTAAAGGCCATCATACACCACAGTCATATGGATTTGAGTGCTTTTTGAGTTAAATATGCTTCTGAGTAAAAGAAGAGAGGGGCATCTCTCTGAAAAGTGGACAAGCTTGCAAAGACCTGCATAGATGGCTGAAAGCTGACTTTTTTGCCTGAGGGACAGTGACCAGGATAACAGGCCAATTTCCTTTTCCTGTCTTTGTGGATCCAGTATAGAACATCTGTGTTTGTTCAACTCATTGAGGATGAGTAAGTTGCATGAGTGGAGTATCTGCTGTATCCAAGATTAAAGAAACAGGTCCTGGTATTTTGACAAAGCTAGTCAACAGCAAACCTAGACTTTTCAGACTAGGTCACCTGAATTTAAGATAATTGCAATGAGTCGACCAGACAGAGAACATTTTTGAGTCTGGTCATTTAATGGGGAATAAAGTACTCTTCTATCTGCCAACCCCCTGCTGCAGACACCTGTCTCATCTTTTGCAGGTGCTGTGTATCCTCAGTGAGCTCTGGGTCCAGCTGACACCTCTCTTGTTCACACAAACAAGAGTGATGCTGTGCCTCAGCCTGCTGCAAGAACTCTCCCATCAGGTGAGGGGGCAGACAGCCTCTCATAATCCCACTGCTGATCTTGTTAAAGCATAAGTTCTCTTTCCTTACCCACAGCCCAGAAAATATTTGTGATCATGTAAATTTTGGAAGGGATGTCAAAAAGGAAGATAATTTTTGTAAGATGAAGATGATGTTTTGCAATTCTACTGCTTTTTAAGATGTCATAAATTGGCATGAAACCGTGTAAATTTTCTAATCATACCTGTAAAGTTTCTTCTATTAGTGCTAATACCTTTATCAATTTTTAGAATATACTGGTGCTTTCTTGAATACAATAACAGCAACAACAACAACAGACATGGTAAAATGCAGTTTGTTAAAAATTGAAGTATTTCATAGAAATTTTCCCTTTAAAAAAGGAGAGAAATTAAAGTCTTTGAGCACATTTTCACTTTTCTTATGTCAAAGCATTTAATTAATGTCAAAACAGTTTTTCTTCAATTTATAGAGTACAATAATGGGCTATATGTGTATACAAATAATGTTACTAGATGTTTAGTGTATCAATCTTTGAGTTGAGTGAAAGGGGAACAAAATGTTTTAATGATGTTGTCAAATACTTAGATATTATTGAATTAGTACTTTGGTTTTTAATTTCATGGTAAATTTCTTATTTCATGGTAAATATATGATTTTTTTTTTTTTTACTTTTGACTTAGATATGAAGTAATACATTTCTGCTAACTGCTAGGAATGTCTTCAGAACACAAATTTAATATTTAATGAGTTTTCTTCACCTTTTTATGGGGAAGTAGCAACGCACATTTTCCCACAAGATGGCAGAAGTGAATTGTGAAATTTGTGGGCAAGGATGTATGGAGACACATGAAAATCTGAAAAAAAGAAGCTAGAAGCTTGATAGAGCAACAAGAATGAGGATATTATGAAGCCACAGGGAAAATTCCAGCTTTAATTCAGTTTTTGGTGACCAAACAGACCAGCATGTATTTTATTGTAAGATTATATACCATTACTTTCCAATTGCAAGCCAAAATTGGCTACAAGTTCTAATTACAGTTATCTAAGATCTTATTTTTATTTTAAATTAAGTGTTTTCAGATACAGATTTCACTCTCAAATACATGTTTTTGTATTTATATGGCTGAAAAATGTTCATATATTGTCTGCTGTTAACTAGCAGTAATAACCCACAAAGTATTTTACAAAAAGCAATTGAAAAGACAATAGGGAGATTTATTACATATGTGGTGATAAATATGTATCAAAAACTGTATTTTATTAATAATATTAACTAATATTTTATTATGCCACATCACGTTATGTATCTCACCCAAACTGAAATTAAAACCCCTATAAGTAATGCAATACTTTATAGCAGAGCTGCCATAAATATACATGTTCAATCATGAGAGAAACCATCCAGGCATACAGTGATCTTCCCTGATCCTAACTAAGAAATACAAACACGTTTTTCACACTAGCTTCATATTGTTGAACAAATATGGATGCTGTTTCCCCAAGGCCTTTGAAAAGAAATTCTAGTGGGAAGGAAGTCCACAAGTCACCAAAAATTCTCAGCCATAAGTGTTTGAGTGCTTTTGCTAATCTTTAGTATAACTTTCCTAAAGAATTATTATTTGTGTTCATAATTTGGAATTTGGTTTGGATTTGGATTTTTCATCTTTGATCAAATTCTAATCTGCTTTGCAATTGCAATGTTGATTGAATGCTTTGAAAGCTCATCTTTATTTCCTGTAGTTTCTTGGTTTTGAGAACAGCTTCTTTTGCCTTCATGCTATTTTATGGCTTTCCTGATTTATGCAAACTTTTGTTATCTCCATTTACTAAGAGGTAGACTTCACCTCTGCTGAAATCACCAACGGCTTATGAATTAAAATCAAATAAAGTTATTAACACCTTAAGATAATCAATGCATCATGTAAGTCTTATACTGGCAAATGCAAATAACGTGCAGACTTTATTCTTGCATCTTGGTATCCTTTAGTTTCAACCTGCAACAGAACAAAAGTGACTGTCAGGTATTTTTATGTTTTCAAAACACTTTGTTGCAACACAGATTGAGATGAGTTTGTTTGTTCAAGTGAAAGCTTACTTTTCATTTGGAAGCATGTTTAAAAAAAAAGTCTGTATTCCTGACAAACTTGATATAATTGCTACTTTTAGAAAGTACAATCAAAGGATGTAGAAATAGGAATGATGTTTGTGATATTTTATTTTTCTAATTGTGAAAAGAAAGTGTAGTTCACATATGAAGTTTCAGGTTGTTTGCACTGTCTCAGAAACACGTGGTGGCTTGCAGTTAAGCACAACAGAGAAGTGGAATTGGCATGTTCTTCTTTCAAATTCCTGGTGAGAAATCTGGATTACAAATTAAAAGGAATGGTAATTAAATGAATAATATGAAAAATTGTTTCTTTTAAATTTCTCATATGCACGTACAAGAGCAGAAATTTCTTAGCTTTCCACATTTTTTACACATTGGAGAATAATACTGTCTTGTATGTATTACTCTGTAACTCCCCAAAAAAGCAATTACTCTGTAACTCCCAAAAAATTGTCAATGTACAGCTGCAGCCCTTCTCAGCTCCTGCAGACAGTGGTGGCTTCTTTATGGAGTTTTTGGATCTCACTGAGTTACATGATAGAAGCCAGAAATAAAGCTATTACAGAGTATTGTGTTCAAGCCATTTAATTGCAACAGCTAGTATCACAAATCTTGTTTTTTTAGTAAATTTAGTAGTGAAAACTCTATGGGATAAACTTCCAGGGAAATTCTCTCTGTGTTTTATCTCCTGTAGCACACATAGCACACAACACTTGCATTAAAAGAGCTGGATAAGTAGTTCAGTGAGCAGCATGACTGGCATGTGAAGCAGAAAGTCACAATATCATGAATGTTTTTATTGCAGGCTCTTTTCCTTACCTAATCTCCCATGTGTCCTTTGCATCTTATCACTAGACACGTTATTTATTTTACCCATGCCTCAATTTGTCTAACTGTATGATAATGAAATTCACACTTCCTAAAGTGCTTAAAAGTCTCTGGACAAATTCAGTACTTAAAAGTCTCTGGAAAATTGGCAGATCTGTACAACATTAGTGGCAAAACTTTTCAGACAAAAAGATTTCTGCAGGTACAAGATATATCACAACCTGAGACTCTCTGTGATTGCAATAAAGAGGAGTAGGTACTGAAACACTCAAGTTGTGTGTAGCTGTGGTTACCACCGAAATGCCCTGCATAAGTCATGGACCCAAGTCACCTGGTCTTCTAAGCTGATATGGGGTGACTATTTTGTACACTAAAGAATTCATCTATAGATAACTGATGCGGAGCATCCCCTGGCACTCAAGATGTGCACAGAAATGCTTAAATGATGTATGGCATATGCCCCTGCTCCCCACGTTCCTTCAACTGGAGCTTGCTGTACTCAAACCAGGATACTCATCGTTGGCTTCCCTCCCCTCCTCTCCTCCAGGGTGGACACAGATGCCTGCAGAGCTCCAGCATTGCTCCCTGGCTGTGGCTGGCCAGCCCTGCAGCACCTCTGGGGCAGGTGGGAGGCGTTCTCTCCCAGAGCCCTAACCCCCACACAGGGGCAGTTTTCTCTGCTGAACAGCACCTGAGCCCTGCAAGCTGTCTGTGATACACACATTTGAAGCAGATTTCTGGGGAACATTAGAATTTGCTGGTCCTTGGAAATACGTCAAAGGAGTTCAAGAGTTCATTGACTAAAACTGGGAATCTCCCTAAATGGCTGAAGAGAAGTCAAGCAAGAAGGGAGACAATGCACTGAGTTTCAGTTGTGAAACATTTTTCTCTTTGCTAAGGTTAATAATTTTAATGGAACTGTATTTTCATTTGCAGTATGTAATACACTGATATTTTGCTTTCTCTAAAGAAATATGTTTTGTTATCCTGTGTCAGACAACTGTAGTCAGTTTCTCAGCCAGATAACTAAAAACTTTCAAGAGAGGATTAGTCATTGTCTGTCTCCCTGCAGTGATGTTAATTTTCAGCATGAACATTTGGGCTTTCTCAAATTTGCTCTAGGTGTGTCCTAGTGTTCATGCTTGGTCTCTTGCCTCAATTTCTCCATTACTTACTGTTCTCATAGGTTTTCTGCGGCCAATTTATCACCTTAAATGTCCTCTTGCACTTGTGGGCAAAATGAAATACAAAATTGCCTCTGACTCCAAAATAGTAGCTAAATATAATGAATTCTCTAAGCACTCTATTGAAATAAAATGTGAATCCTCCAATTGTTATCTACCCTGCAGCCTAAGCCATATATAGGAATACAACCTAATTTGAAGTGCTGTAACTTTTTAAAAGAAAACTTTGTGACTAAATCTTGTTTCATTGTTGCCTTAGTGTTTCCAAAAGCATAAACTAAAATCTGTTTCAAAAACTGATTCAAACTTCAGGGAACACCTCTGAGACATAGGCCTGGGTCTTGTCCAAGAGCACCAGCTGGATACAAACCTCCAAGGCTGCCGAGATAAAATTAGTTTACACTCCATGAGCAAATACCCTAGTACAAACTACTCTTGACCAGAAGACAGAATGACCAGTTTCAGGAGACATCAGTAACAAAGTCCAGTCTGCTACACTGACAAGAAGAGAATAAAGTAAAGAAGTTTCACTTAACACAACTTCTTTGGTGTAAAATCTGTCAAGGGTGTCCTTCAATGACATTGACAGAATTACCTGCATACTGTCAGCATGTTAGCCACAGCTGCTTTAACTTGTAAAACTCTCACCTTAAGAAATGTTTCACACTTGTGGCTCCAGTAGATAAAGCAGTTCTCTGGCAGATCTCCACTCATGTCCCAGGAAATTAATCTTCTACTACTAAGGGTCAAGAATCCAAATCAACCAGAACTTTAAATTTGTCTTGCATTTGCACTCGGGTAAATAGTATTAGAAAATTGTAAGACATGAAGAATTAACTTTCATGCAGAAAACTTGCCCATAATTTCCCTTCTTAAAAAGTGAAAAAGAAATATATATTAGTGTACATTTGTCACTGATAAAAGTAAATGCTTAAATGAGGGGAGAGTAACTGTAAATGGGAAATGCAATTTGCAGTGAAAATCCTGCCTGAAATATTTGTGGGGGAAAATTATAGCAAAAAAGGGGCCCATTTTATTTTATGGTGTTGAATTGGAAGTTGTGTGTGCATTCATTTTTATGTAGTGCTTACTACTTTTAAAAGCCTAAGGGTTCTACTGCCTATTCCTATAAATAATAGAAATATTAAACCAACACACACCCCAGGATTTTTATTAGATCGTAGATAGCTCTATTCTAATGTAAATTTCAATACCATGAAATTGAGATAATTTTACACATTCAGTTGTCTCCTACTTTCCAACATACCACTCATGGCAACTTTCTTTTTCATGCACTTTTACAACAGTGAACAGAACTCATGTTATATATATATATATATCATGTTATATATCTCATGCCTTACAGGAGCTTTGACTCTTGGTTTTTTTCATCTTCCACATCAAATTAAGTTGTCATAGCATAAAGTAATGAAAAGCAGCATTTGTATTAAACTGTAGTTTTGTTTATTGATTGATGCTAGAAACCAGGAATTGTGTTTCCTTTCACTTTGGAAAACAGAGGAAACTTGTTTAGCTCAATCATTATTCCTTCAACAAAACCAAGAAAATTTCTCCAGTGTAGTCTGAAAACTGACTATCTGTTCTGGATTAGAAGTAGAAAGATAATTTGGTGCTATGGTTCTTTTAAAGGTATTTTTATCCTGGCTTTTTACTTCCAAACTTTACTATTCTGCAGAGTTTCATTAAGCACTTTGCTTCCTTAGAACATCTGAGTTACAACTTATACACTGACCAGAAAGAAAGGTTTGATATACATATGCAAAACTATCAGAAACAGAGAACGTCTGCACATCTTGTCGTGTTTTACAACAAGCTCAGGGAGCATGACTTGACTTCTGCAATATGATAAATTATAGTCATGAGCAGTCTTTTGGCCTCTAGAATCAGTAGAGATTGGAAGCTAGGGCAGCAAAAGAACTGGAGGCATGCATATTCTGCATGTAGCCAGTTTCTCTGGAAGTCCTACCCCAGACCTAGTGGGAGCAATAGAATTTACTCTAGTTGGCCTCTTTTGTTCTGTGAAGTTAGCCCTCCTTCCACTCCTAGAATAAGGGGGATGGCCTCCACAATTACATAGCCCCCTTAAGAATGTCCTTAATTTTGAGGTCAACAGCAGAAAAATAATAATTTTATATCAGAAATCATTGCCTGTCTTGTCTGTTATCATTTCCAGACTCTGCCTGTATTGTTAGAATCTGAAAAAATATCTCAGGGCAAAGATCACTCCACATACAAATGCCATTTCTTAGCCTTGCCTCACATCTGGCTGCTCTCAAGGATGAGATTATGGTTGTGTATTCTTGTCCATAAGGCATTTCTGTTCTTACACTGTCAAATTATTAAGTTAGTGATGGAACAACATTTTTGTTGTTGTTGTTTTGTGCTGGTGCAACAGCTATGCAGATAGGAAAATGATCTGTGAAAATATTTTTAGGCACTTGATTAGCAATCACTGGTGTTTCAAATAAATGCTAGTATGTTGCTGTCAGAGAGGTATTTATATTTCCAGTCATCCTAGTTCTTCTTAATTGTGTAGTGCTTAGCTGACTTTTTTTTCAGAGGAAAGATTGCATTCAGGCTCAGTTCCATCTTAGCTAGGCTTCCTCGTGACTAAAGTTTTTCCAGCAGGTGTAAATAGAACAGTTCTAAGTAGTGATATGAGGTGTTACTTCACCACAAAAATGAAAAGGGAAGTGCTGTGGACCTTCTGCTGTCCTTGGACCATCACCATCTCACCAGCTTCAGACCTTCTTCCCCCTCCTGGGGAGCTCAATGCCTGCTTGAGAGGCACTGACTGAAATCTGGTACTGGGTGAGTAATAACTGAATCATTAGAATGGTTTCAAACTGTCCCTACAGAAATACCATATGGATGTTGCACTGCACAGATGAATAAAAAGGACCAGGTCAGATCTATTGGTCTTCCATTTGTGGTCAAAACTGGCTACAAGTTAATTGTCCCCCAGGCACAAAGCTAGTTCTAGGTCTGCACTAGGCAGACCTTGCACTGACACCTTGTGCTGGTGATTTCTCATGCAAAACCTGTCATTCCAAGCAAGAAGCAAGTTTGTGTCTTTGGAGTTTGAACTGGGGAAAATGTTGTCATGATTTAAGCAACAGCGATTGAAAGTAGATAGCTCAGATCAGTAGGATTCAGTTCTAGCCCTTTTTACTAATCCAAAATCAGTAAAGAACATCTTGTTCAAATAAATTATTTTTGTGTAAGGTTTGACTTTTAAGTCTGTGTACAAAAAATATTCTTTTTGATCTGGGTTCAGTGGTTTTCCTCACTTATCTAAAAATAATTAACAACACGGGTAGTACATTAAACTCAAATGTAAGTTAAACCCAACACTAGAACAACTGTTTCTTTATGGTTTTACCAGCTCAGAAAAGAGTCATGTTGAGAAATAATTAATAGTGATCTTGGAGCGTTTGATTTAGTAGATTGTTGTGGCAAAGAGAAGCAGGGGCAGAGAGGCAATGGACTCTGGGCCATGTTTTGCCCTCTGCTGTGACTGGCAACAGCTTGGACTGTCTCACATGACAGATGCACTCAAAGACCATTTGTGCTGTCTGTGTTAATCGCACTTTTCGGGACACATTTACAAATCCATGTGGAGACTAAAGAGGTGACAAAAGAGTTTCTACCCTTTACTCTGCAGTGCTGAAGGATCAAAATTCTTACTCAGTTTCAGAGCAAATATAGCATGTTGGAAAGTAGGCATTAAATGTAACTCTCTGTGACAGTTGTAACATCCTTAAATGAATTACAGATTAAATGGCTGCACTAAAAATTCACGGAGTAGCAGCATCTGCATTGCTGTTAATTGCTAATGAACCCAGCTATGCATTCCTAGATGTTCAAGCACAGAACTGATTATATATGGTAGATTTAGTAGCTTAACAGGTATCAAGGGATGTCTGGATTTTTCAACTCAACCAGTTTCTGGTTAACAGACACTTCTTTGCATAGTGTTACTAAATATGGTTGTAAAGACAGGGAGCCAAGCAGGAAAAGGCTGTAGCTTAACTTTTCTCTGTTTCTTTGTCTTTTATAGGTGTGAACCTGCATATTGTAATGTCTCTTCTTCATTTCAATAAAGTTATGCTTCCCTAACGAAGCATGTGCTATTTGAGTTGTATAACTGTTCCCGGATTTGTTCCCATTTATTAACTTTTTATTTTCTCTAGGACTTTAAATCAGCAGAAGAGATGCAAATTTAAAAAACAAACAAACATTTACTCAAGAACAAATTTTGAGCTCACTGGAATAAAGATGTATATGTACAAAAATAAAGCCTTTGGATGATATCCAGGAAAGAAAGACACATTGTGTTTCACAGTGAAGCTGATCTGTGGTGGGTGGAAGTGCTTGTTTTAACAACGAAACTCTGGCAATAGCTGCACTGTGAAACCTGTACTCTGGACAAAACAATATAAATATTGCAATGTCCAGTCGTTCAGCAGGGAAAAGAGTAACTTTTTCCAAATAGGCTACTTCTTTATTCAAGCTGCATTCCATTTTACAGGTGATAGCTCCTTCTCTCTGTTGTCCAGCTGTGGTTTCCATTCAAACACAATGCTCTGGGAAATAATTTATTGCAAAAAAACCCTTTATAAACAATAAACCAAAGCTTTGTCTCAAAGAACACCCGGACAGCTGTCAAAAGAGGTGAGATTTGTTTACAAGTAGAACAAGGAGATGTAAATGGATGAAGCAGGAGCAGTGGGAAAAGGAAGCATGGTGTCTTAAGGTTAATGTACAATGCAAGAAAAGTATAAGGCATGTTTCAGAGGAAAAGACAGAGGCATTTGAAGTATGAGAAAATACATCCAATAAATCATATGAATCATTAGGTCATGAAATGTTGGCAAACTATTTTTATTCTAGAACTGCGACTGATCTGGCATGGAGAATATTTTCTTATCTGTTCAGCAATAAAAGATCCAAAAATGTTTACTTCCAGATTGTATTGGTAGGAAGATGGCAACTACGTTTATTCTTTCCCAAATGTTTATTGTTCCTGTATCAGCACAAAGATGTAGAAAGCTATAAAAAGTAGTCTACAGTCAGTGTGACACCTATCTTTTGAGATTTCATGGATATTTGTGTTTATGATGGGTTAAATTTATATAATGATTAAGTGTGATGCAGTAAAGAGTTCCCTGAGCTTACACATTAGGGTGAATTATCAGCTGCAAATAACATTACTGACTCCAAATGATTTATTTTTAGTTTCTATTTTGGTAACTATCTGGTGATTAATACCTAGGAAAATACAAGTGCAGGGAACAATCCATGGCAACTTGATACTCAGTTTTTAGCTCTTGAACATGCAGCAAAGCAATTAGATTTTCTTTATGTTTTTAGGATGTGTAACAGTATTAGTGCTCTCTAAGTCAGGCATTTCCTGGCAGCTAATAGTGGGTTGGGTTAAGAGCCCCTGAGTTTATCTTAGACCTTTTACTTTTCCAGACAGTCATTAGCTGCCAGGAAATGTTTGACTCAGGGGTCTTTATTGCTTAAATATTGCTTCTAAAAGTTTCTCATTACCATCAATTCATTTTGCTTTTATGCTGTATTAGCAGGCATAAGTAGCAATACTATTAACTGTAATAACAAATCAGGCAAATAATAAAGGTGCTGCAGGATGGGGACAAGGCCAAGACAAATTATTTTCTATGCCTTTCCACTTTAGGGTTAGATATTGACACTGTAATAAATTCAAACAAGAAGAGTAAGTGTCATGTGACTACTAAAATAGAGGAGAAAAAAAGACAAAAGGAGAAAAGGAGAGGGAGAAGCAATTTCATGGCAAGAGAAAAAAAGACAAAGGTCAGAGGGAAAGAGTAGCATAATGCTGAAGTCTTGAGTGAGAAATTTTGCATTCCTGCGAATGAGAAAAATTGCAAGGATTTATTGCAGAGTTCCAAGTAATTGTACATATTGCATCACCAGCATCCTCTTTTTGTGTTTCCAGTTTTATTTATGCAAACAATGAGGCCACAGTACAAGTATTAAACAGGCCACTCCAATTTTGTCACAAGTTTTCTGCAAGAGAAGACCTCATCTGAAATCCTCAGAAGCAAACAGAAATGGAGCATTTCCTCAGTGTTAACCAAAATTTATTCCTTTTTCACCTGGTGAAATTGCAGCTCAGATTCTCATACGCCTGAATCCATTACCATGCATATTCCTTTACACTCCCCCACCTGGCTCCAGCCTCTTTCCAGGTAATTGTAGAGACTGATAACATCTCCCCTGAGCTTCCTTTCCTCCAGGCTAAAAATTCCCAGCTCCCTCAGCTGCTTCTCACCAGGTCTGTGCTTCAGACGTTTCCCAGCTCCTTTGCCCTTCTCTGGACATGTTCCAGCACCTCAGTGTCTTTCCAGCAGTTAGGGACACAGAACTGGACAAAGGACTCTGTGTCCTTTGGTGTGGACACCACACCAAGGTGTGGCCTCACCTGTGCCAAGTACAGAGGGACAACCCCTGTCCTGGCCACAATATTGCTGATGCAGGACAGGATGCTCTTGCATTTCTTGGCCACCTCTGCAGACTGCTGGATCAAAAATACAAAACATGGCTTTCTTTTGACTGCCTTTATGTACAGCCACCAAAGAAAGGCATTGCAAGCTGAAGACACTGTAATTCACAGTGCAGGCCCCCTAAGAAGCCACAGGATTCATGGCCCCTTTTTTGCACTGTCTTCACAGCATTTGTTCACTTCACCATTTGCTTATATAAATTGTCCATGAATGAGTCAATGTTCAGGAGCGAAACCTCCCACTGAGCTCCATTTTAGTGAAGCACTTTTGTGAACACTCAAACTCATCAATATTTCAGTAAACTTTGGGCAAAATTATTTCAAAATTATTCTGGAAGCAGACTGAAAGTCGTGCTTAAATTAAGCCTATGTAAGTTAAAAGCACATTTAGACATCTTGGATATCAAGTCTAATATATCTTTTTCCTGAGTCTGGAGGAAATAAAAGAAAGGAGAAGGAGAATTATTTCTTTAAACTTCAATATACCTATTCTGGAGATGATGAAGAGTATACTACTTTCAAGCATCACATTATGTTATCAGTACAAGTCTCACTCAGAGCTGACAAGACCTAGTAACCTAGCCCTGTACATTATTCTGCAAAAATAATTGGAAGCCATAATTATCTAAACTCAAATTTGATATCTACAGGTATTTGCTGCAAATATGACCCTGATTGAGTTGCAATCTCAGACAAAAATTGAACCCATAATGTATCTCAAACTGATACTGCAAGACCATGAAGGCTGTGAAGTCTGGTGCTCAGAAAATGAGGAACTACCAGAATAAAGTTGTCCCTGATATTTGCATTCACCATTCTTATGCATATGCATTACCATGCAATTCTTCCCTACATAACAGCACACAAGCTGCTCCATGGGATGCTTGTCTCAGTTAGAAGGGTAATCATTTGGTATTCCCTTTCATCCTCACTGAAAAGGCCCCAAGCCTCACTTAACGCATACAACAGGAAACCTTCAGTGAATTAAAAGTTAATAATTCCCTCACCAGTATCTCTGTAGTAATTTCTTTGTAGTCTCTAGGACTGGGATTTTTAAAAAATTTACTTAGATAACTGTTCAGACCACCAGTAGCCTTTATAAAATTTTCAAAATTGTCTTTGTCATGACTCTCTGCAGCAATTGTAAGCATTTGTGATGTCACCTCTGGTGGGACCTGCACAGAGCATTCATCCCTTCTTTGTTGTGTTGGAGGACAATTCACTAAGGTATAGCCCCAATACACCATCTGTCAGAGATCAAGGCTGCTCTTTATATTTCTCTTGTGTTTGTGCCACACCCAGCTGGTACCACACTGTGATTGATTGTGTCTGGCCAGGGTGACAAGGAAGAAGCTGGGAATGCCAAGGGACTCAGGTGCAGCTGAAAAGGCCAGGCAAGAGAACCTTTCAGTTTGGGAAAAGTAGCCAACAGGTCCAACAGTGTCCCTGCCTGCCTCCATGCTCCTAAGACTAAGGGCTAGCAGACACCATGAGATGTACATTCATCAGATCCTCAATTGCTGCAGAAGAGCATTAAGAGATCTGTCCAATGTTTGAAAACCCAGACTGGGAAAGCCATTAACAGAGTGAAGATCATGGATGGGTGATTAGGAAGTAAATCACACAGCTGAGAATGAATCTTGAAGATTCATTAATAAATTATAATAAATTATCAATTTTGATAAGTTGTAGAACACATGAGCCATCCAGAAAGTCAGGGTCCATATTGCTGATCTCCATCAGGGAAGGCAAGAATCAGGCCCATCTGCTAACAGAAATGCAATTTCCAGCTTTAGGAGCCAAAGGATATGCAAATAAATGGCTTATATGCACTGGAAAGTGTTGAACATGAAGTTTCTGTTTCATACAGTTGTTTGAAGGCAATGCAGGACTCCAGAGCTTAGCGTTTGAATTGCGACTTTAATTTCCCTATTTGCTGTTACTTAGACTGCTCTGAAGTAGTAATGAGAATAAAAAATGAAAGAAAATGTTATTTGACAGGGACAGTGGTAGGGCTTTCTTCACAGGCTTGAAATAGTTTGAATTCATTAAAATCTCCAGGTGAGGGGAAGATTGTATCCATTCCTCTCTTTTGAAACCAGATTTTCAAAGAAGGATCTAAAATTGCATTTGAGGATTGTGGTGGGGGTTTTTTCCATTCCTTCATGTGCAATCTAAGAACTCCAATTTTACAGGGCAATTTAACATATGATCCAAAAAATCAGTCCTTTTGCTTTGTATTTTGGGAACTCCTTAATCTTGGGAAATTTGTAATCTTCTCAGGGCATTGAAGGTCAATCAAATGCTGCAGGTTTCTTTCTTCCTTTAATATGGTTTATGTATTGGGGTTTGGCTCGTAGCCAGAGATATTTTTTATTGGCAGCCTAGCAGTTCTACTGTGGAGCTCTGTGCAGGTAAATTGACTTGAGAAGAATGGGCAAATTAGCTCCTGGGAAGATGTGCACTGCCTGGCCCCAGTGCCTCAGCACACTTGAGGTCAGGTTGGCTGTCCCTGACTATCTAATAATGATGCATAATAATACAGTTAAGTATTCATTGTAATTGGTGATATTTAAGGTTTTTCAAGTTAAGTCTGTTTCATCACTGTGTTTTAATAGTGAATTTTCATTTGTTTGGTCAAACTCAAAAGCAGCCTTAATTTTAAAGTTGAGTTCTTTGTGGCTGATACTATGAAGAATGTGGTGTTTATACTCACATCATACTGGCAGTAGAGTAGAGCAACTCATAACTGATTTGGCAATAAAGACTTAGATTTTCTTCACTAAACTTGCACTAGCAAGATTCGTAAGCTGGTGATAGCTATCTCTACAGTGGAAAATATTTATTGACTTTATTGACAATTTAATTTACTTTGTCAAGCTTTGTTGTTTAGTTTCTATTGATCCTGAGACACTTGGGGCTACTTTTGTTTCCTAAGGGATTAAACTTGCACATTCTTAGAATCAGATTTTGGGAAGATGGGTGCAGAAGACTTTGTAATTCAATTCTGAAAAGCATAATAATAATAATGAATATTTTAGATAGAAATGATAGTATTTAGCATAATATGTGAAATGCTGTTATGTGCAATTTTTAAAAAAATCCTGGATAAATTAAATGAGGCTTTTGGAGAAAGCCTAAGCCGGATTTTATATTGAGTTTGATAACCTCTTAATCTGCTCTCCTTTCTCTTTCTGCTGGAACTTGTAACAAAGTTATTATGTCCAAGTATAATTTTGTAATAATTGTATTTCAACTTGAGACTTTCTCACTTGGTGTTGATGTATTTTAGGGAAGGAGGGGAATGGGGAAAAAATGCCAACTTTCATGGATATAATTTAAAATTAACATTGATGATTTGACCCTTCCCAGGATTCCACTGAGCATTGGATCACATTGAAACTGAGGTGATGACTCACAACTCAGGTAGAAAAACTGCATTTCATTCTCTATATTAGTTTTCTAATAGTTGCCCACAACAAAGTTAAGAAAAGAGAAATGGTTTTCAAATTTCCTGTGCTATTTTTAGTTTACTCCTCTTTCTGGAGATGTCTTAGCAACTGTAGGACATCTGAAAAACTTTGAGCTATATCTTTATTTTTGAGACTCTGTTGAACATTGCTTCTGTTATGTTTTTGTGTTAGTACTTTGAACTTACCCAAGTAATGTTGGTAGCAGCAGTGGCTATGATGAAGTTATGCTTTCCTAATTAATGATACTTTCTTAATGAAACAAAGAATATATTTCCCCATGTATTTAATAACCTAATAAGACTGAATGAAGGCAATACCAAGCAGGTTTAAAGCAAAACACTAGTTTCAGTAAGCACAAGTAAATAAACATTCATCTACCTTTAATTATGTAATGCATATTCAAATTCAGATTGATGAATGTTGAACGAAAAGCAGAATAAAATAGTTACTTTAAATCCTCCTAATTCAGAGGCCAACTATTTTTATGGCTTTGTTTGGAGTGCTTTGGGTGTTTTTTTGCTAGAGAAATGGCAAGTATTTATTTATTCAGCTCCCTCCACATTTTCCACCATCATTATTCCCAGTGATCCCTGCAGTGATAAGTGGCCAATGACACTGGCACAGGGTGAGCTGCAGGAGCCTTACAGAGGTGACTGTTATTTCTCACAGAGTTAGAAAAACTGCAAGAGCACAGTGACATTTTGATGAAAGCTCACATTTTCCCCAACAGGTTATTATACAGCCAGAAGAAAATACTTTCTTAAAGACCAACCACATCTATTCCCTGCCTGAAAGGTCACATTTGTTTGGGTTTTTTTCTCTTATTTAGGTGAGATGTAAAAAAAATGAAGAGGAAACTCAGATGAAATACCAAAACTACTGACTGGCAGCACGTCTGTGTGTCTCCATTTACACCTCAAACTTGCTGCTAGAAAGATTAGAACTACATTTAAAATGTATTTTGGTAGGTGGTCCCCTGCTGGCTGTCTGCATTTCTTCTCCCATTTGTTTTCTGTGCTTGTTTGGTATCACTGCTGAACATTGCCAATAAGGAAACTGGTGTGCAAGAGTTAAGGAATCAGCTTTTGAAACTGTAAAACTGATCTGTAGGCTTTTTTCCTCTTGGATTTGTAAAATTTGGTGCATCATCAAAGTTAAGATTCTTCAGAAAATAGCAAGATTGTCCTCTTTCCAGGGAGGCATCTGTACTTTAACAGAGGTGCTTGATGCATCTTGCTGTAAAGGAGCAAGATGCAGAGTAAGTCAGAGAGAAGTCATTTAAGCTGGTAATACACATGGTTGTTTAGTGGAAATAAAATAACTAAGGTTTTGCCTTGTAAGAAAGTGACATCTAATCCCATTGTGAAGGTCAGGAGGATAAATACAAAGGACTAAATACAAATGAAGAGCAGGAAGATATGAAACAGGGCTGGGCCTCACTGCCATAGCCCAGGCAGCCCCTGGATGTATTTGCCTGCCTGAATCCATCCCTTGCCCGGGCCCCAGGTTGGGCCGCTCTGGGGAATCTCTCACAGCATTCCTGGGATGATGCTGTTCCTTCCCTGGTGCCCCAGGGTCCTGCAAGCCCCTTTTGGAGCCACCCAGACACCTCCTGGAGCCTTTAGGGACCCCCCCCAGCAGAGCGCAGACAGGGATTGACTTGACTCTTCCTTGGAAGATGGAGGCAGGAGAATACTGCCCACCATCTTCTTTCCAGCTGCCCTCCATTTGCACTCCTGCAAATGCTGCTGCTGCACTCAGGCTCTCCATTGCAGGCAGTCTGGAGCTCCTGCTCAAACCCATCCCTCTGTGTCCCCTCTTGGATGGAATATCAAGCAAACAACACAGGATGTGCAGAGAACATGAACTTTATTAACTTTACTACTCTAAAAATCTACACTACGGGGGACTATGGGGTAACAACCTTGTGGCTAACTTAAACATGTAGAACAGGAACACTAAGGGGAAGGTGGAAAAGGTGGTGGGGGTTGCTACAGGTAAGGATGGGGTTTGTCTAAAGCCTACGATGGGGAATGGTGCCGTACCCGGGATGGCACGGGTCACCCATTCCCTGCTTGCTCTGCGCGCCGTGCTGGAGCTGGAGGTCAGCGCTGGGCGAGATTTAGGATCTGCTGCTCCTCCTGCTGCGGCTGGCCCCCTGCGCTGCTCTGCTGCTCTGGGCCCCCTGCTGGGAGCAGCGTTGCAGGCACTGCTGCAGCAGGGTGTGGTTGTTCCTCAGCAGCTGGATCAGCTCTGAGGAACAACCTTGTCCTGGGCTGCTGCTGCGGGGCCTCTGGCGCCGATTCTGCAAGGCAAAGCACAGGGATCCCGATGGAAGGGGCAGAGGGGCAGAGCAGGGCCCCTCTCTGGGCTGCCTTTGGCCTCTGAGCAAGAGAGCCAGGCCTGGCCAGGCTGCAGCAAGCAGAGCTCTGGCTGCCTCTGCCTGGGGCTGTCCCTGAGCTCAGCCCTGGCCTGATTCCCAGCCAGAGGCTCAGCTCCACTCTGCCATGGGGCCTTGGCCAAAGGGCTGCCCAAGAGCTCCAAGCCCATCCTTCCTGCCTGACCCGCCATCTCTCACCCTTCTCCAGCGTCTCCAGCGCCCTCGGTAGCGGCGCCATCCCAGGACAGTGCCTGTGGCCAGCAGTTGAGCCAGCAGGCACGTCCAGGACTGCCACGACAAATGCACACATGGGGTGGTCGGCTCAGGGTCCCTGTTCTGCGGCTCCGGCTCCTGCGCATACAGGACCACGCCCGACCCAGGATGGATGGTTGGGTCGGGACGATGGCCCAGGAGCAGCAGCAGGTACAAGTTGAGGAGCCATGGGACAGGGTCGGCCATGGTGCTCAGTGCAAGCGCCACCAGCACACCCGCTCCGGACGTCTGTCCTCGCCGAGGTGTGCCCAGGCTGTGGGGCACAGCGGTGGCTGGGGACAGTTTCCAGGCACCATGCTGCCCCAGAGGCTGTGATGTCACAGAATCCAAGCACTGGCTTGGAAGAGTTCTGAGAGATCAACTCCAGCCTGTGATCCATGGTTACCATGGCAAGCAGATCTGAGCCTGGAGTGCTATGGCCAGGCTTACCTTGAACACCTACTGCAACGGTGACTGCACCAGTGCCCCCTGGGGCACACCATTCCCATATCTCATGCCCCTTTCTGGGCAGCAGTTCTTCCTAATGTCCAGTGTACACCTCTCTTGGCACAGCTTCAAACCCTTTCTTGTCCTTGCCCATCTCTGAGACGGCTGGCACTGCCTTGGCCACTCTCCTGTATGTGGACAAGAGGCTGTGCCAACGAGTGCCACTCCTTGTTTGCTTGTGGCTGCTGTGGAAAGGAACATTCATGTATATTGCCATTTCTTATAGGTTTTACCCCAGATTTTCAGTCACAGCTGTTCTAGTGAAAACAAGTCTGTTTTCATGAGTATTTGAAGGGTCATAGAACACAATTGGAATTCCATTGAATTAGGGAAATTCTGCTGATTTCGTTTTCCTGAGGTTTTGAGATGAGTTGCAAATCCCAAAAAGTTTCTCTTTGGGGAAATAGTAATTCCACAGTTTAGATTGTGGGGATATTGATTACTCAAATTTGAGGACCTAATGTAGCTTTCTGCACAATACATTTTAAGCATCCTCTAATTGTTCTTGAAACAAAAACCTATTAAATCTGTTCTGTGGACAGAAATGGCTTCTGTGTTATTTCTCATAATTTATTAAGAATCTCATGCCAGGAAAAAGTCCGTAGTGCTGTGTGATTACCTTGGTACTGTTCTTTGGAATGGCTTTCCCCCCATTTTCTGAAGCTGCCCACAGAAAGGTCATAGATATGTGAGAAGTTCTGAAAGGAAAACTGGGTCTTTGCCTCCCGTTTGGAATCTGTGGTGAGCTGTGAGTCAGAGCTGATTTTTCATGATGTTGAAAATATAATTGAACTATTTTGCTGAAGGATACATTGATAAAATCAAAGCATAGCATGGCTGACACTAGTAAATGAATTAAAATGCTTATCTGGAATGTGTTTATTTGATTGTTGTCCTAATATTGTGGTAATAATGATGGTATCTGAGTACTAACCAAGCTAACATCTAATTTGTAGTTGATTTTCTCTCCCTAATGTAGTGAACAGAATTTCAAGAATTATGTTTTCTCTCAGAACTGAGGAATGTGTTCACAGGCTGAATCTAAATATCACTTTCTTTTTGCACAAGAGCAGTTTCATCTGAAGATGATTTTCCTTGCCCTCACTTTAACTTTTACTTGCTGTAGTGTTGTCTGGCAGGTTGACCTTTTCAGATTGTGTGCTGAGAAATGCTGCTACTAAGGAGTGTTGGTGTCAAAACAGAGGTTTTTTCCTAGCTTTTATTTAAAATACTGAAAGACGAAAGGTTTCTAATTAAATTACAGAACTGCATATCATTAGGAACTATAGTTCTTCCCTGCTTGTATTTAGAATAACAGGCTAATGCCAACTGAACTCCTAAAACATATACAGAGATCACAAGCAGCCACCACAAGTGGTATTCAATTCTGGGAAACATAGTTTTTGATAGAAATCATTTTTGCTTTAATAATACAAGCTTATTCTATTCTAAAATTGGGGAAATTAGGTATGTTCTGGACTATCTGCATTTTTATTAGTTTCCTGTCTTTTTATCATTTCTTCAAGTACCAGTTTTATACACTTGCTAGCTCATTATTTATGATTTAAAATGGTGTCTCTTAGGCATGTAACTTGATGCTATTGTGAACCATGAAAATAATGTTTTTTTGGTCTGTCTTCATTTGATTAAGTGATTCCTGTGAAAGGACTGGGGGGTTTTATGGTTTGAGATGTAAAAGAAGTAGTTCAGCAGCCTTGGCAAGTAAGTGTGCCAGTTTACAAGATGAATATGCAGAAACACCTGTGGTTCAGCTGGAATATACAGTATTCTAGTTTGCTGCTGCTGGGGTGTTTTGTTTTGTTGGTCTGTGAATCCATATTCTATACAGTATCATTTGTCAGCACTCCATTTCACTTTTACAGTCCCTCTGTTTTCCCACTTCTGAATGATGGTTTTCTCCATGCCTTTTATTTGGGGAATTCTTGGTGATAAAAACAATACATGGTCCATAACGTTTTATGTTGTCAAATGGTTATGCTCTTCCACACATTTTCTAATTAGCCTCCTTCAGTCTCCTTCTTTTTTTTTATTTCCCTGTACTACACTTAACACTCACATTTCAAAGCTTGTATTTTTATGCTAAATGCTTCTGCTGCATAATTAATTTGTCTTAAAAAAGAGTGTGTATGAATCAAACAGATTAATATTCTTCCCAGTCTTTCACAGTCTAAATTTCTTTTGGAAAATGATTAAGAAAGATTTTCTCACTCTATTTCTGTCCTTGGTTATAATTCCCCAGGCTATATTGAATCTTTTCTGCATAGAGGAGGGCAAAGTTTCAGTTGTTGCTGCAAAGTCTCCTAAAGCATCTCTACAGCTACTGCATAATTCCTTGTGACCTGGTCCATGTTTAAAGGTTATAAAGAGCATTTCTGCAAGAGCTGAGAAAGCACTGTAGAAATTTTAGCTTTAAATAATAAAGGCAAAGCCAAGTGTGCATCTCTGTTCTGTAGCTTTCCCTCTGCCTCAGTTTTATTCCAAGTTCTGCACAGAATAGAACCATGTGAGTCTTGGTGTGAGGCCACTGAAGCAGAGTTTTCTCTCTGGTTTCAGTTGCCCAACTGTCCCTTGTCATTCACAGGATCCTGTAAGCACATGAAATCAGTCTTTCAAAATATGTCAAAACCATTGCTTCTCTACCATAAAAAGTGTGGAGGTCACTTTCTGTTGTTTCAGTTCTGATTTGTTGTGTGAAAATTGCAGGTCCTCAAAGTTGTCCATGTCCTATTTCATCATCACATTTAATCATTTGCAGGTGCTAAAAATGCCCCTTCCTAAAATGACTTTGGATAGCAGTCATTCTTTGGTCTGGACTCAGAAATTGTGTGATTCACTCAAAAGACTGTAACCATATGACAGAAGAAGAGCAATTAAATATCAAAATTATTCAATTACTCTTAATGTAGGGATTTAAATGTGTTCTGTTGCATTGTAGTGCTTTAGAATATTTTATGACACTTGCACAGGCATAGTCTGTAACCCATAAAACAAGAAAAAGGCCTAATTGCTCTGTGCATGGATTATTGATAACTGTGTGGTCTGTGAAGGAATGAGTCCAGAAAAAGAATGCCACTGAGTGTTAAAACCAATCTGCTTGCTGCATTTTAATTGGGATGAGAGTCTTAGGTCTTGGGCTTCAGAAAAATTGCATTATGGATATGGTGCTTGCATTTTAATTTTAAAAAGAAATATGAGAAGTAAGTATTGATTAAGGAACTTTGTGCATCAGGGGTATAGTCACCATATGACAGATGAAGCCACTAAGCCTTGGGAGATTTTTGTCTTACTGTTCTAAACTTTAGATCTAGTCATTCACTTGGGAGGGGCAGGGAGAAGTTGGGATTTGTTCATAGAATTACTATGTCTGCATATGGATTTGTGGAGGCATAACTCCAGCAATGCAAAAGTGTTTATTTCAGCCTGCCTCTCTCTCTCCTTATTTATTTCCTTGGTTCATTTGTTCTCTGCTCTCTCTTACTGAACACATGGATCTAGACCTCCCTGATTCTCCTTCTCTGGAAGATACCAGCACGGCTTATACCAGTGCATGGGTTTTTTACAGCAAGCTTGGTGCACAATTTGTTTTAGGTTGGCAAATGGTGACACCAGGAATGCAGAATACATTTAATTTCGTTGAATGTATAAAATCATTTCCTTCTGAATTCCCTTAAGTGACACAATTCAGTCCAGAGTCAAGTTTTACATCCAAGCTGATACAGAAATCATAATAATTCAGTCATATAATGGCTCAAACAGCACTGTTATAGTGCACAATTAAAATCTGTGATGCTAAAATCCATTATCACCCTTGAAAGCTACTCTGGACACTTGGCACTTAAATTGATCTATTGATCCATTAATGCTCACCTTTTGCTAACCTATTGGTCAGGTAGTCTCCTTCAATTTTCCCCTTTACTGAAGCTATTCCACTGACCTACATGTAATTATGGTCCAACATGCATGCCTTTTCCAAAACTGCATTTTGGGAAGCTCGTGCTGGTTTTTGTGTGTGAGAAGTAAGGAAATTTCTGTTAACTTTGATAACTATCCAGAAAAAGAAAAAAACCCCAGAATCCCCATAGGTGATGTACTGTTTCTGATTTATATTTCACATGAACTAACATTTGTTACCTATGGCTGCAGGGAAACAAATAAACAAAACCAAGAAATTAATAACACGTCACAACTGAAAGGGTGTAAGGGGTGAAAATGGTGAAAATTATTTGGGTAAAAATGGTACTTGGAGTTGAATTAGATGTAACAGGACTAGGTTTGTTCTGTTCTGAGACTGAGGAATAATAGATGAGATTAAGAGACACCTGAGTGCTCAGGGAGTCAAGAAGAAATAATGTTTGCTATTTTTCTTAACAACATCTTTTGATTCTAACTTTTTCTCTGAAAATTGGCAGTACAGCAGAAGATATATTCAGCAGTAAAAGCAAACATGTGCCACATTCAGTTTAACCATTTGCCCATGCACTCCAAGATCCATGCTGTTGAATAAGGATAAAGGAGGGCAAAATTGGGATTTGAAAGGAAGCAGCTCCAGGAATGATCTTTCTTCAGCAGGGGAGGTGGGAGCAGAGCACTGGCCAAAAGCAGCCAGTGTCCATTCCCTCTAACAAGAGCACAAGAAATGCAGTTAACCCAGCTGAGGGCAGTCCTCCACGCCTGCCATTTCAGAAGAGAAGGAACAAAAACCTCTCCTGACCTGGCCTTGTAAACAAAAATATGCAGAGTTCAGGAAAAAGAGGCTGGAATTTCCTTCCCAGCCCAGCAAATAATTAGTACCTTGTCACACAAGGATTGAGATTGCCTGCAACTATCTGTAACCCTCTGGAACATTAGCTGGTATTTTCCTTCTTTAAATGTCTGCTTCTTTTGGAAGTGTTGCTGAGTGTTGCTAGTAATTGCCCAAAGACACAAAACACTGTGGAAAGTAAACATTCATTTAAATTTGCATTCTTTCTTGTAGTTCACCTCTTGAAATACCCCAGTCCTCTCCCACTTGGTTCTTCCTGTGCCAATCTCTTGCAGGTCTGCCCTAATCAATTTATTCTCCACCTCTGTTATCTTTTCTGTTTTGACAACGATATGCCCACAGCCTGATGTAGCATAAGTGAAGTAGAAAAAAGCTCAGGCAGACATGGAAAATCAAATTCTGTTCCCAACATATGGACAGAAGTGAACTCAGTTACCATCATGAGCAGCCACAATTAATAACTTCTGTTTTGTTACTGATACAAACAAGCACACATGCCCTTGGCTCATGACAGAGCTCTGAGCAAGTGTTCCTTACCTTTTGATGTCTGAATCGGTCTGAATGCCTTGTTGTCCCTGCATGAAGGGCTTATGCTGCTTTTCCCTTTGCTTATTAATTAATTTGCTGCAAATACCATTATATGAAATCTATTGGTGTATTTTCTAGGTGGGCTTTTAGATCTCCCATTTGTGTCTTCACCCTCCCCCCTTTTTCCCCTTGTTCTGTTGTTAAATCTATGAAAATATTTCTCTCTCTGTGGTGACTCAGGGACACCAGCAGAGCTGTGACAGTTCCATATCTCACCTGCTTTGGCAGTGGTTTCTGCAGAGATCCAAGTGAGACCCTCGGGACAGATGAGATTTTTTACACCCTCTGACAGTAATGCAGAGCTGAATTGCTCCTTTGAGGTGAAGGTTATCACAGAGAAGTCAGATGTGTCACAGCTTCCTGCACTAAGTTAAGGGTGATCTGTAGCACCAGTGTAAATGCAGTCCATTTCCTCCACTTTTTGGCTAGAATTTAGCTAGAATTGTCAGCATCCTCTTCATCTCCACAGTCCCTGGGGGAATTGCACAAAATATAGTACAGTGGGAGATCAATACAGAAACAAGTGCCCATGCTGTCATCAAGTCACATGTGAGTAGATCCCATTAACTCATGGGAGCTACAGTGGTTTTCCTTCATCTGTAAGAAATGTAAAACTTGTTTTTCAACAGTGGCAAAATAATTTCAGGAGCTTTTTTGTTCTTTTTGAAAATGAAGAATGCTTAGTGGCATTAGTTAAACATGGTGCTAAAGGGAAGCTTGTAATTACTTGAGGACTGTCAGGTGAGGTGATGGGATCTGGCTGGACGTGGCAGAAACATAGGTGGAACTATGTACAAATTTGGGGGATAATGCAGAATTTAAAGCGGAAGGGCAAGAGATTAAATAGGACGTCATCTACTTTCAGTAAAAAGATAGAAGCAAAGCTGACTGTAAAGAAAAGAAAATATATCTAAGTACATTTTTGAAGTTTTCAGAGCTTCATTTTGTAAATATCCATTGTGCTTTCCAGGTTCAGCAGAGAAAAATCTGGAAAGCAAAGTGCATGATCGCCTGAGTGCCAGTGCTGCTAAACCCTAGCAACAGCCTGGACTGAGCAAGTGGGAAATGAAGGGTGCAGCACTGCAACCATTCCCATTTTGTCTGAGGAGACTGAAATGCCAAAGACTCACCAATACCTTGTGCAAGGGGTTGATACAGTGCAGTAATGTCGAGCCTACCTCTTACAGCACTGGGAGCATTCCTGCCAGGAGCCCCATGGCAGAGCAAGGGCTGTCCATGCCACAGGCTGAACCTCTTGGCCACGTGGAAAATGCTTTGCTGCAAACCTTCCATCTCCAGTACAGGCAGCTGTGGCAACACAGGACTTTGTGACACACATGGAAGAGACTTCATCTGCTTTATGAGCCATATAAAAATATGATTAAATGTGCTGTCCACTAAATGGGAGCAGCATTGGGATTCCAGCCAAAGAGTAATAGGATTAATCTCAAGAACATAAAATGTGGTATTTTAGTGAAATGTGAATCCTCCCTCTTAAACAATTGCAACAGGTGTGCAGCTTTTGCTTGTTTCCATCATATCTGCTTAGGCTACTTTGATTTATTCCTATATAGCTAAAATACATGAGTATATTTATTCCTGCTGGTTGGATCATCTACAAATCAATTGGCATGGCATGCTTTCCAGGGAGCTGCTTTAGCAGGCATATCACTGACTTCAATGTTTTATCAGGATTCTTATAAGCAAAAAGAGCAAGGGGGAAACTGGGAAACACAAAAACTGCAGCAGTGAGGTAGAAAACTCTGAGATAAAATGGAAGTTAATTTCCTATAAATATGACCGGATGTTTCAATTATTAATCGTCACCTATTGTTATTTCTATCCTGAGTGCCCATGGAACATGATGAATGAAAGTGTGAATGATAAAATGGTTTGTGAGAGAAAATAGATGGAGGTGATTTCTTGCTTCATTTTCCCCCAAAATATGTGTGAGGAAAGCTGACAAATTCAGAGAAGACTTTGACCCACTGAGGGAATGGGAATCAGCTTGGAGAATTTGGGAAAATTACAAGACTTTGCATAAAAAACTACTTCATAGTTGGTATGACAAAGCTAACAAGACCAATGCCTTACTAAATAAAAGAATCACATTTCTTAGAAAATAGATTTTATATAAATACATTTTTGTAATATAAACAATGCTACTAATCCTGGAGTTAAATGAATTAAGACACAGTTAACAGTGTTTTTCCTGTAGTGATATATTATCTGAAGTAGTTTGGTTTTGCCTTTACTACAAATTCTGTCCCAGTTTAGGGAAAAATTGTTCTCCTTTTTGTCTATCCTAAAATTGTAAATTGGTAGTATTTAGTGATACTGTCAAGAGCTGCTGCTTCACTTAGAAAGAAGGCTTGAAGTAATTAATTTCAATGTGCACTATGAAGTTTCATATGTGTTTAGGTGTATCCAGGTTACTCCTAAATATGTCAAAATTTCATTTAAACGAGGAATTATAAATGAGGGGGTGTGTTCACTTTTGCTATTCAGTAAATTTACTGCAAAGGAACAAACATGTATGACAAGCTGGGCAGCAAAAGCATTTACCAGGAAGTAGTCCTAGGTCATCTTTTTCTTCTCCATTTAAAATCATATTCATTGGGTCTGTCCTGCTGGAATCTCTTCCTCAAATAAGGTGTGTGCTTACACTTCTTAAGCTTGGGACAGAAATTCTCTTGTTATGTGTAAGATTTATTGAAATGATGTACATTAAAAACAGAATTTCAGCCTAACTCAGCACAGCAAACTAGAGAAAGCAAAGCTGGTGGTTTGCATTCATAGGTGACACTTTGAGTGTACATACACTCTTTTATCCATGCAAAGAGGGGAAAATAGATGCTCCTGCTCAGTTCAGAACAATGTGAGGCCTTTTAAATCTTGCCCAGCCATAAAGCTCATCTGCTGCAGTGTTCCCTGCAAAGCTGCAGAGAATGGACTGGAGAAACACTCTGTCAGTTCAACGTGGCTGTTGGAAGAGGTTGCTAAAGCAGACAACAATGTAGCCACTGGGATCAATTTTTACAATGATATTCAATAAGTCATTAACAAGATTAATGAACTCTAATAAAAAATGCAGGCTCCTATGCCACATTTTACTCAGCTCACTGTAGCTTAAAATTGCATGTCATGATTTTATTAGACATATTACTTAATTTTTCCCAAACTGGCCATTTTATTTAGGCTGAAGCATATTAAACAGATTTTTTTTCCCCCCATGGAGAAATAGGATTTCTTTTTTTAAAAAATGACTTTGTAGAGGAAAGTACCTTCATAACATAAATAGGTATGTAATCAATAGGCTCAAGCCTGCTTTGCTGCAGCAGCACGAGGCTTAGATGAGCTTTGTGAGTGGGACGGTGCAGAATTGCACTGCCTTGCAAAAGTGCCAGGAGGATGAGGAGTGCCACATCCCAGCCATACATCACCTAGGGAAGGTCATTTCTTTTGGTGACCTGCTAAAGCTCTGTTCAGTCCTCCTGCTGAAGAGCACAGTGACTATCACAGGAGACCCACAGAAACAGCTCAGTGAGCTCCAGCACACACAGGAGGTAAATCCATGATGAGACCCTCAGCACAGCTTGTCTGGGTAACAGGGTCACTGTGTCACATGGAGGGGCACATCTCTTTATCTTGGTAACAGTTGTGAGATTTCTAAATTAATGAATGGGCAGTGACCCCAGAGAAATCAAACCCAGAGCACCACAAACAAGGTATTCTTCACCAGTGATCCAGAGTGAAAGAGGCTTAATAACCATGTTCTTTCATCTGTATTATCCTCACCTTATTACTTCTCATCTAATCCATTTTTGTGAGTGTTTTCTTTGGTCTAAATATTTCCAGATTTGTGCAGCATCTGAGAAGCTGCCTGTCCTTCATGTCCTACTGCTTAGTGCTCTTCCACAGAAAATTTCACCTCAGGATTTAATGTAGCCCTACTCCTTCCACATACCATTGCAGTCTGCTTTCTCTGAAGACAGTCATTCTTCAAAAAAAAAACCCCTAAGGAAATTTAAGAAGTCCAGGTAGGAGTAAGAAAAGTTTAGTGCATATAGTGGCCCATCTTTCAAAATGTAGTTTCCAATCACTCAGTGTGCTGGGGGCTTGTGATGCATCCTTTTGTGCTCCACTGTGACTCTTGTGAGCAAACCTGATGGAGAGAAAGTGGCCTGTGTCAAAACACAGTTGGTTATAATTTCTTTTTCCTTTTGTGTATAAACTACCTGATCTTTCATACAGGCAAACCCTGCTGGGCACTGGGAGCACTCTGGGGTGTGGGGCCCATGCTGCTGGGAGCAGCCATTCCACAGGGGCTCCTTTGGGATCCTGGGGATCCTATAACTCAGAGCACTGACACAGGGTGGGCTGGGAAACTGGGAATAGTGAAGATGTGGGATGGCAGAGCTGGGGAGCAGTGGAGATTGGGATGGCAGAAAGCAGGAGTCCAGAGGAGAATGGGGTACAGGTGCTGCACAAACAGGCTGGCACCATCCAAGACAAACTCAAAACCTGGGAGACCAAGGAAAGCAAATTTGAAGGGGAAAAAACAAAGTCTGGTGCTCCAAGAGAACAAATCCCACTCACTGATGCCCCATCCTATTCAGATTTCTCTCTGTGGCCCAGTTCAGCACAGCTTCGCAGCTCTGGTTCTTCCTTTCTCCCACTCCCCACTCCTGTGTGCTGACCGGTGCTTCAGTATTTACAAAAAAAAAAAAGTCCTTTTCTCAGTTGCTAAATGCAGCTTGACACCACTCAGTGACCCTGTTAGCCAAGCTCAGTCTTTGAAAACACATCCCTCAGTAACTGCAGACAAATCACAGAAAACAGAAGCACCTTTGAACTCTGAAGTCATTGTAACCCACAGGCATCATTATATGAAATGAATAAATGAAGCTGGATTAAGTGATGATCTCTGGCCAGGTGCCAGAGAGTGGCACCAGTTATAAAAGGGAATCAGAAATGAGGTTGAGGAAAACACTGGGCATCTTATGTTCCTTGTGGCTTTGTGCTGCAGAGATTGCCATTATTTTTATTCTTCATTTACTTTCATGTGATGAGTGACTCCAAAGTGCACGTGGGATTCCCACCAGGATTTCCACGGCACAGCTTTGCTCTCCATGCCATGCTCAGGGCTCCACTGGATCCACTGAGAGGCTGGGAAGGAAGGAGGAGGCCCTGGAGCTTTGTTCTGAAGGAGCCTGGAGGCTCAGGAGGGACTTTGAAATGGTGAACAGAGAGGGAAAAGGCACTTTGCAAGAGCACTGTGTGGGGTGCACAGGGCATTAAGGTATTGCTGCAGTGGGGGTCAGGCAAGAAAAGGCCAGAGAGTTCTTCAGAAAACATAACCTTGTAACAAACAACTAACAAATCTCTTGGAAAGTCGATCTCTTTAAACACACCATGGTTTAACCGCAGCCAGGAACTCAGCCTCTCACTCATTCCCCCTCAGTGCAATGGGAGGAAGAACTAGAAAAATAAAAGTGAGTGTGCTGCTCAGCAAGTCACCCCTGAATTAGCAACACTGTTTTCAGCCCAGATCTGAACCACAGCCCTGTGCCAGCTACTGTGAAGGAAGTGAACTCTTTCCCAGCCAAAACCAGCACACATATCAAAAGCAGCTTCACTCAGAAGAGCAGATTTGGTGCATCCAGATGAAGTATTGTGATTTTGTGTTGACTTACAGGAAAATATGGACCAAGAAATCTTCGGCTTTACTTATATCCTTTCCCTCACCTCCCTACAAAAGGAAATGTATTATATGTGAATTTAGCTATTAATGTTTTAGTTGTTCAGATTTAGTTCCTACTAAAACTCTTGCTGTAATGCTAACTTTAGCATAATACTTCAGATTCAATAGATTTTTAAAACCCTGATAAGTCCTCTTAACTCAAGGTTTACTACAATGAGTGACTCTTAGATTATCTGTACACTTTGTAAATTCTTGTCAAAATTCAAATTGCCTCATGAAATATGCTCCTTAACTTTCCCTATGGAGAGGAAGGGGGGAAATCAATTACTACACCACACTTATGATGAAACACACAAAGAACAAGAATAATTACACACAAAGAACAAGAAAAAATGTGGGCCATTCCTACAAGTTACTGTAAGCATCAGAAATAATTGCTAGATTTTCATAATCTCTTGATGAAGGATGTGCACACATCCCAGCAGAGTTTTCCAGCTCAGGGTCACTGACTGCAGATGAACAAGGACCAGCTCTCTCAACTCCACCTCTCTTAGTTTCTTTTTTGCCTTTAAACCATGAACACAGTGTCAAAAATATCATATCTGACATAGTGGTGGTGTTAATTTTTCTGTGTATTCAGCTCACAGGCCATAAAGCACCCCTGACTGTGCTTTACAGTTTCTCTCCAAAAACCAGTCAGCCCTTCCTCATAAACAAAACAAACCAAAAAATTGATCAAGACAGTCTTTGTCTTTCTCACAAATCCCTCGATTTCTCACTTTTATCCACAATTTCTCCCCCTCATTTCCAGCTTATAGCGCCTGGATCCAAATTCCCTTCCAGAAAACAAGAATAAATGAGTAACAGCTATTTCAGAGTAAACACTGACTGTCACATCTCTTCAAAGGCTTTTCCGAATTTCCGTCCCATCCTGCACCGTGCCACCAACACCTACAGAATTCCTTCTCGCTTTGCATTTCCCAGGGAAGCACTTGCAGAGCCATGCCCCTCGTGTCTGTGGTGAGGGACTCCCACCCTTCCCAGGCACAGTCCCTGCTGCTGCCCTGCCTGCAGAGCCAGCCCGGACCGCTCCCAGCTCCAGCCCTGCCAGACTGAGGGAGCGCCCTTCATCCCTCTCCTGAGCAGACACCAG